>NW_025538398.1:0-19863 GCF_020615455.1 Coregonus clupeaformis | reverse complement strand
AATTTACTAAAAATACTTATATACTACTTAATACTTAGATGTTACTTATATCAATTACAAGCAATATAACCAGCATACATGGTTAATATTTGTCATTTACCGCTGCTAGATCACATTTATCAATAAACCAATCATTTTTTTGATAAAATTATTTTGTAAACAAAATCAATCATGTGGGTGGAATAAATCATGTTTATCTTGAACAAGTATAAATGAAACAAGGTTTTCATCACAATTGATGTTTATTGCTTTGAACTGAACAAATTGGAAGGACAAATTTTACATACATATTTTATGAAATGATAAATGAGCTCCATTGAACACAAATTAATGCCGGTCTACACACCCCATGGGGATAGAGTATTTACTGTGTGTGTGTTGCAAATGTATTTCTTCCACTTGATGCATGTGTACTGTGTCTTCCTGTCCATCTTCACTGTGGTGGAATATCTTTCATCCCCCTATATCCCATCCATCGCCCATACTACCCCCCCAAATGCATGGTCTGTATGGGGTATTGTCCCTGGGCCTCTCCTCTGCTATCATTCGCCAGACTCTCCTTCACATTCTTCATTACCCGAATTATGACAGTGTGAAATCAACCGGGTGAAGAATAGGGCCCACCTGGCCTGGCGAGGGTTCAGCCTCCTCCTGCTTCCGATTACTCGTTACGGTGGTCTTTCCAGCGGTTTTTCCCTCGCCAATGTCTCCACACGGTCCAGAGCTCGACACCAACGCTCCCATCTCCGCTCCGTAGTTTTGCGTTGAGACAACTTCTCCCATCCCACCTCCATCCACCTCCTCTACGAGCGTAGTGATGGATCGGGGGTGGGCCAGTACCGGGGCTGAGGTGAAAAGTTCCCTCAGTTACTACCTTCACCTCAGCACCCCCGGCAAGCTGCACCTTCCAAACCCGATACCTCCGATAATAGTTGGCCCGAAGCCCCTCACCTCCTTTACACCGTGATTGAAGTCGTCCAATTTCCACTGGCTGCAATGCGATGCGCCCTCCATCTCCACACCTGTGTAGAAATGCGATATCCGGACGGACTGCTAAACATCCTTTTCTGCCCTTAGCATAAATAATTTTCCAACAGTCGGGCCAGTACTTTGCGAACCAGGGACACGTGCTTGAGGCCCGGGTGAAGTGGAGGGGCGTATTACCCCTCGGCGCGGGACTCGGTGGTATGTCTCCTCAGCCTCCGTCTCCACCTGCACAGAGGATACACATACTCCTGGGAGCACACTCTACCCCATTTTATTGCGCAATCCCCGCCCATGAGGTGGCAATTTTTGCTTTATTCTTGGAAAAAATCTTGTGCCAGATCTGTATTCGGGTCGTCCCGTGCCTCTACTTTCCCCATAGTTGCACAAATACACCCACACCTACACTACACTCTCGCGACCACCCCGTACCTCTGCCATGAGTGGTTGTGGAGTGCTCCCGTCTGAAAGCAGACTCATATAGTACCTCTCTTCCATCTCCCTGTGTGATCATGGTGACTTACCTACTTCCTTTATCAGCCCAGACCCTAATGGTGCGACTATCAGAAGTGCTGTGATGGGCGTGGAATGGATAGGGGGAACTAATGAAATCCCTGCTATTTTATCCACAAATTCCCAGCAGCGCCTCAATCTACTACGCCTTACACTTGTAACTCTCATGTAATCAGGAATACAGTGGGGAAAAAAAAGTATTTAGTCAGCCACCAATTGTGCAAGTTCTCCCACTTAAAGATGTAAGGCCTGTAATTTTCATCATAGGTACCTCAACTTTACACATTGAGAATTTTTTTCCAGAAAATCACATTGTAGGATTTTTAATAATTTATTTGCAAATTATGGTGGAAAATAAGTATTTGGTCACCTACAAACAAGCAAAGATTTCTCGGCTCTCACAGACCTGTAACTTCTTCTTTAAGGCTCCTCTGTCCTCCACTCGTTACCTGTATTAATCTGTTTACTTTTATCCATATAAAAACACCTGTCCACAACCTCAAACAGTCACACTCCAAACTCCACTATGGCCAAGACCACGAGCTATCCAAAGGACACCAGAAACCAAATTGTAGACCTGCACCAGGCTGAAAACTAAATCTGCAATAGGTAAGCAGCTTGGTTTGAAAAAATCAACTGTGGGAGCAATTATTAGGAAATGAAACATACAACCATTATAATCTCCCCTCGAGTCTGGGAGCTCCCGCAAGATCTCACCCGTCGATCAAATGATCACAAGCGGTGAGCAAAAATCCCAGAACCACCCGGGGGGACCTAGTGAATACCTGCAGAGAGCTGGGACCAAATAACAAAACCTACCATCAGTAACACACTACGCCGCCAGGGACTCAAATCCTGCAGGTGCCAGACGTGTCCCCCCTGCTTAAGCCATACATGTCCAGGCGCCCATCTGAGGTTTGCTAGAGTGCATTTGGATGATCCAGAGGGGATTGGGAGAATGTCATATGTCATACCAAAATAACTTTTTCGTAAAAACTCCAACTCTCTTTTGGAGGACAAAGAATGCTGAGGTTGCATCAAAACACCTTACTTAAGCATGGGGTAACATCATGCTTTGGGGCTGTTTTTCTGCAAAGGGACCAGGACGCTGATCCGTGTAAAGGAAAGAATGAATGGCCATTATCGTGAGATTTTGAGTGAAAACCTCCTTCCATCAGCAAGGGCATTGAAGATGAAACGTGGCTGGGTCTTTCAGCATACAATATCCCAACCCATTTAGCTTTTCAAGGTCCTGGAGTAGCCTAGCAGTCTCCAATCTCACCATAGAAAATCTTTGGAGGGGAGTTGAAAGTCCGTGTTGCCCCACCCAAAACAGTCACTGCTCTAGAGGAGATCTGCATGGAGGAATGGCCAAAATACCAGCAGCAGTGTGTGAAAACCTTGTGAAACTTCAAACTTTACCTGTTCATTTCCAAAGGTATATACAAAGTATTGAGAACTTTATTATTACCAATCTTATTTTCCACCATAATTTGCAAATAAATTCATTAAAATGCTGATTTTCCGAAAAAATTCTCATTTTGTCTGTCATAGTTGGCCGTGTAACCTATGATGAAATTACAGGCCTCTCTCATCTTTTTAAGTGGGAGAACTTTCACAATTGGTGCTACTAATACTTTTCCTTTTTTCTGGGCTCTGAACAAGTGTAGGTGCTCAATCTTATCAAGTGTCTGCCTCCTCCTGACCCAAAGGAGTGCTGGCACAACGTGTGGTGGAATGTCCTTTCCATCCGTTGGCACTGGCCTGTCGTCTTCCGCTCTCTTGAGTCGGTACCACCACTCCTAGCTCTATCCTTTCGGCCCCCTCTCGTCCTCTGGTTGCCAGCAGGTTGTCCAACAATCATTCCAGTTTTACAAATGTTCCGGCAGAGCTAGCTCCTGTCGGATGTCCTCCCTGTAGATGGCACGGAACTGGTTGATCGGGCCTGCTCGTTCCACCCGATCCTCTGCCAGAATCCTCCTCCATTTACTTCCTTCCCCTGCCTCCAAGTGGACCAGCTGCTCACCTGCCTCTCACCTTCGGGCGGATGATCCACCCCTGTTTAGTCTCCCGCTCCTCTTTCTGCAAACGTTGCCCTCTCAGCTTTCCGCAAATAGGACACCTGCTCTCGATCTATGGCGCCCGGCCTACATATTTTAGATCCCTCATAAGCCGGTTCACTACTACTCACTCTCTCAACAACAATCACTCACAAAGGACAGGGCCCAGAGGACACTTATACACAGACTAATGAGGGAATGTACCAGGTGTGTGTGATTGACAAGACAAGACAAGACAAGACAAGACAAATGAGTGATATATGACTAATGCTATCTGACGACTCCGAGAGGGGGGGGGGGCGCCTTGGCTGATTCGTACGGGGTCTTCAGTCCCAGGGTCCTTAGCTTAGTGATGAGTTGGGGGCAGTATGGTGTTGAATGCTGCGCTATAGTCAATGACACATTCTCACGTAGGTGGGAAGAGGGCAGTGTGGAGTGCAATAGGATTGCTTCATCTGTGAATCTTTAAGCGTATCCGAGAATTGGAGTGGGTCCAGGGTGTCTAGGATGATGTGTTGATGGGAGCCATGCCCTTTCAAACATTTCATGGCTACAGTTGTGAGTGCTACAGATATAGTCATTTAACGGTTACCTTGAGAATGCTCACTAACAGATTAAAAACTAATTTGTGCACAACATTTGAGAAAATAAGCTTTTTGTATTTGAAATAGTTCTGGGATCTTTTATTTCAGCTCATGAAAAATGACCAACACTTTACATATTATATATTTGTTTATTATTACCCATCTTCCAATCGTTATTTTTATTCTGTATATTTTTATTCTGCTTTTTCACTGTCATTTAGGTCATTATTGTTGATCACTACATGTTGTTATCCATCCTAAGTTTTCTCCAATCACCCCTTGAAGTCTGTAGCTGTTTTAAAAATCACCAATGGCTCATGTACATCCCTGAGCAGTTTCTTTCCGTCCTGCAGCTCAGTTCAAAAGCAAAACCATCTTTGATGTGTCTGGGTGGTTTAATACATCCTCCACAACATAATTAATCTTGACCATGCTTAAAGAATTCAATGTCTGATTTGTTATCCATCTACTACAATCAATGCCCTTCTTTATGAGGCTTTCAAAAACTCCCTAGTCTCTTAGTTCGAATCTGTGCCTAAAATGCAATCTTTACTTGCACCTTACAGTTCTTGTATGTATGGGGGACAGAGAGGATATTCATTAATAATGTCATTCAATTCACACAGAGTGAGTCCATGGGGGGGACAAGGCAGGGTTCAACATTAAAATAATTCTTATTCATCTTACCAACCACTGTCAGCGGCGTCTCTCTCCCTTCCAGGTTGGTCTGTGACTATTCGTTTTATCTCGGCTTGTGCGGTGGGCGGTGTTTGCTGTTGGACAGAGTGGTGAATGAATGCCAAAGCAAATCCGGTGGGAGCAGCGATCATAACGAGCGTACCTGAATTATATTCCACTCGTTCGCAGGGCCGGCGCAATTAAACTCAGATCATAATATTACTTCTTTTTCAATGCTGGGCAATAATAAGTGGGTTAACATAATTAACAAACTAAAGTGTGATAAATACAAATTCACATAAAAGGTGATAAATTATGTTTACCCTCCACTACATCGTAATTTATAACAAAAATATATAAATGGGGAGATCATTTGGATGGATTGTAGCGCACTTAACTTAATACATTTTTGTTTGAAAGCTGGTAATTTTGGCCAATGTGTTCCTACTATACCATCTGTGTTAAAAAGTAATAACAATGGTATTGTTTTTTAAGGACACAGTTCTGGATGGAATTCACCACCGATATGCGAGATCACTTGTGCTTGAGTGTGCTTCTGCTTCCTCAGGATATTGCCAACACAACCTGGATCAGTGCAAGACACAGTGGAATCTCCACCCCATAACCTCCGCTTTCCGATTCCAGGGGTATCTTGGAGGAGCTCTTCCTTGGGCGGTTACGTGAGCCGTATTACCGCCACACCGGTCCAACCGTACCGTTTAATCCTTAATTAGGCTTCTCCCAGCTCTGATGCTGCTGATGGTCATTAGTAGTATCAAACTTGTAGTATCACTTCTTAACTGCCTGGTACTCAGCACTCTATTGTCCCTCTGAGTCACTCTGACATCAATGCAAATGTAATCGAAAATCTAATCAAACACTTCATGAGAGCCCATGAGCTTATGTTGCTCACCATTTCTATAAACTATGCAGATTGCTATATGCTATGCAATTGCCTGAAAAACAGAGTATTCTCTATAAAGTCCTTCCTTTCTATACTTACTATATTTATTTCTCATTTCTACTCACATTCTTCTCTTTTACAACAGGTATCAGCCTACCTGGCTCGCATGAAAATAACCATGGGACTCCTCCATTCGACATTATTTTTTTCCACTGCACCTGTTTGAGACAGGTGAATATAATTTACATTCAAAATCCAAACATTTCACACATTATTTTATATTAAAAAGATTTCAAAATTGTGATGGTATATATTAGCCTATCTTCTTATGTCGTTTCTCTCCCTTTTCTGTTTCCCTTCCTCCTTGTTTTGTCCCCTCTTTTTCTGTTTATCTTATGTGTGTTTTCCCCTTTATGTGGGTGTGTCTGAGTGATCAGGCGTGCTCAGGATCTGCCTCTCCTGTGCAGCTGCGGGTTGTTTTCCATGATTCCTGCCTACGCAGCTGCATCTATTCTCTCATCAGCCTCCACTACTTATTCCTGGCATGCTCTCCCACCCCCAGATCGTTGTTCTTACCAGACCGTTTCGGGACATATCTCCCCTACCTGCCTGCCTTCCTGCCTGTCGGTCTGCCTGCCTGCCTGCCTGCCTGCCTCAGCCTCTCTCCTTCCTCCGGGAGCCGACTAGCCCACTCTGTTCCTTTACTTCAGTTGTTTTTGGACTAAAACAATTTTAACTTTGATTAAATATTTTTGTTTCTTCCCTCCCTTTGTCGTGTTGTTTCTCTGAGTGCTGGGTTGAACCATAGCCTAACAGAGCAATCTGTCCATGACCCAACAAGAAACAGCACGGGGCAAGCAAACAGCTTCCAACAAGCTATCCAGGCTCAAGGAGCGTTGCTAGGACTAGCATGACCAGTTATTCGACTCTGTGGAAGATCATCATCAACTGCTGAACAGGTGACTCAGTTAACTACACCCGTCTCTAAATTGTCTGTTATCAGTTCTCCATCTCTCTCTACCCCCCAGTTTATGCACCCCAAGTTGTTCTCCTCGGACCCTAGGCAGTTCGTTCCGTCACTTCACGTCCCTTTCTATTCGTATTTTTTCGTTGACTTGATTTTTTCGCAGAACCATGTTTTTCTACTATTAATCTAGTACATTATGTTCAGGGGGCTGTTAAGAGGCTCTGGTTTGGGCTGAGGCTGTGTGCTCCAGATCAAACTTTGACTGGATTGACTTTTGCTGATTTCTCTGCTAGGTTGACTTTTTTACCATCTACCATTTATTCCTCCATACTTTTTAATTTGAGCAGGTTCTACAGTGTGGCAAGTACTCTATTGAGTTCTGTTGGCGCGACTCCAGGTGAACAATGTGGCACTTCAAGAGCATTTCTAATGCGGTTTAATCAAGCCATTAAGGATGAAGCTGGCTGCTCGTGATACCACATGATTTACATTCTCTCGTTTCCCTGTCCATCAAGCTAGACAATCGTTGCGGACTGACATCCCACATCTGAGGGTTCCCCCCTTCAACCCTGGTCTCCCTCTCCCGTCGCAGCTTCTTGTTCCTGATTCCATCCCGAGCACAGAGGAGCCTATGCAGATGGGTCGTCACTACCTCCAGCAGAGCTGCAGCGCCCTCGCGTGAGTCCTTACTGTAACCCACACACATTCTGCTACATCTAAGCGCCAAAAACAGCTCGCTTAGTGTCTCTTGCCGAGCCCAGAGTTAGATCCTAACCCATCTTCCCCATTACAAGTACTGTAACCTTACGTTTCCAGAGTCATTCCCTGCCACTCTCAGCTCTCATAGACTCAGGTGCAGAATACTTTATTCCACCAGTTTTACACAATTTCTATCCCCATCCTACTACCATTCGTCCCAGCCTTATCCTCCTCGTGGATACTCATCAAACCACCCCCGTTTCCCTAGTGATTTCTGGCAATCATTGTGAAAGCATTCAGCTAAGAGTTATGTCTGGCTCAGCTACCTCCTAATCCTTGCTTCCCCTGGTTGCTCTTCACAACCCACAAATTGATTGACACTCACACCATTCTCAGTTGACACTAACTCCATTCCAGTGCTGCTTCCCCCACTAAGTGTAACCCAACTCCTCCCTCAGCTCCTCTTGATCTGTCATCTGTCCCCCAAAAATACCATACTTCGGGTTTTCTAGGACAAGGCTCTGTCTCTACCACCACTAGCCTTATGATTCCCTATTAACTGCTTCCTGTCTCCCTTGCCCTCTAGTCGTTTACATCTGTCCCCCCGGAAGGGCAATTTTGTTTCTCTGTCTCACATCTTCTCTCCTTTGGGTCAGTTTTCTTTTTCGTGAAATCTTACCCCCTCTATCGTTTCGGTTTTAAACAACATAACTGTTAAAAACAAGTATCCCCTTCCACTCTCCTCAGCTTTTCAACCTCTGCATGGCCACAGTGTTTTCCAAGCTCGACCTCAGGAATGCTTATCACCTTGTCCGATCCGAAAGGGAGATAGTGGAAAACCCTTTCAACACTGGCCACTGGACATTTTATATTTGGTCATGCCCTTTGGGCTTTTCAAATGCCCCTACGTTTTCAAGCCATGGTGAGCGATATTTCTTAGGGATTTTTAACCGTTTTGTCTTTGTATACCTGGATATATTCTTGTTTTTTCAAGTCACCCGAGGGCATATCACACTCCGTCAGTCCTTCAACGGCTCTTGAGTGTCTCAAAGCAGAGAAGTGTGAGTTCCACCTTCAGTCTACATCGTTCCTTGGATTCATATTGAGGGCGGAGCCCAGGTGAAGGCGACCACATCATCCACAGCCCACCACCCGTAAGCAACCTTCAGCGATTTTTGGGCTTTGCCAACTTCTACCGTAGATTCATTAAGGGTTTTAGTAGAGTGTGGCACCACCTTACAAGACTCACATCTCCTAAAGTCCTTTTCGGTGGTCCCCTGAGGCGGAGCAGGCGGTAGGGTTTTGAAGGAACTGTTTTCCACCTCCCCGTGTTGATACACCCCAATACCTCTCTCGCAGTTTGTTGTGGAGGTGGACGCGTCGGACTCAGGTGTCGGAGCAGTCCCTCTCCCAGCGCTCCCCCACTGACCGAAAGCTTCACCCCTGTACTTTTTTCTCCAAGAATTGTCACCCACAGAACGGAATTCTGACGTTAGAAACCGGGAACGCTGTCGGTCAAGCTTGCACTGGAAGAATGGCGGCACTGGCTGGATGGAGCTGAACTGCCGTTTGTGGTCTGGACTGACCACAAAAACTTGCTACATCCAAGCCACTAAGAGACTCAACTCACGCCAAGCCAGATGGGCCCTGTTTTTTAGTAGGTTTAACTTTATTCTTACTAGCAGACCGGGGTCAAGAAATGTTAAACCAGATGCTTTGATCCCGCCAGTTTGCTGACCCTTCGGAGACCAGCGAGCCTGAGGCAGTCCTGCCTTCCTCATGCGTCGTGGCGGCTGTTCAGTGGGAGTCGAGTCTCTTGTGAAGACTGCACTTGCCACGGACCCGGGACCGGGTGATGGACCTCCCAATCCTACTCTTTGTTCCCGAGACGGTCCGGTCTCAGGTGTTGCAGTGGATTCACACCTCCCGTTTTGCTGGTCACCCTGGGATGAGACGCACGTTGACGCTGCTTAGGAGACATTTTGGTGGCCTTCAATGGAACTATCGTTCGGGCTTTTGTGGCAGCCTGTTCAACCTGTGCTCGGGGCAAAGCCTCCCATCAGTCCCCCCGGGGCGCTGCTACCCCTCCCAGTTCCCAGCCGTCCCTGGTCCCACATTGCCATGGATTTTGTCACCGGCCTACCCAAGTCTGGGTAATGATACTATACTTACCATTGTGGACAGATTCTCTAAATCTGTCCACTATATATCATTACCTTACCGTCTGCCAGTGAGACAGCGGACCTCCCTAGTCCAACATGTATTCCGTCCCCATGGAATACCTGTGGACATCGTATCTGATAGAGGCCCACAGTTTACTTCCCGTGTTTGGAAGGTTTTCTGTTCTGCTTTGGGTGCTTCCGTTAGTCTGTCCTCTGGGTTTCATCCCCAGACCACCGGTCAAACAGAAAGAGCCAACCAAAACCTCGAAGCAACCCTTCGTTGTGTGGCTGCTCAACATCCATCATCCTGGGGCCAAACATCTGCCCTGGATAGAGTACGCCACAACTCCCTCACCGCCTCTCCACCGGTCTTTCACCCTTCGAGGTTAGCCATGGGTTATCAACCCCCTCTGTTTCCTGCTCAGGAGAAGGAATTGGCTGTTCCTTCGGTTCAGGAGACCTCCGCCGCTGCCAGAGAGTGTGGAGCGGCCTCGGGAAGCATTGCTTCAGACCACCGACAGGAACAAGACAACAGCGGATAGGAGCAGACTCCCGCACCTGTGTTTCATCCTGGTCAAGAGGTTTGGCTGTCATCTAAGAACGTACCTCTTCGTACCAAATCACGCAAGCTGTCTCCTCGGTACCTGGGTCCGTTTGTGGTGGAGTCCATCATTAACCCCACTCGGTTCGTTTGAAGTTGCCTTCCAGCCATGAAGATACACCCTACTTTCCACGTCTCCCAACTGAAACCTGTGTCCTCCAGCCTTTTTGTGTCCGCCGGCTGATCCACCTCCACCTGTTCGCCTCATTGACGACCATCCGGCCTACACCGTCGTAGGCTCCTGGACTCTCGGGCGGGGTAGGGGTCTCAATACCTAGTCGATTGGGAAGGTTATAGACCAGAGGAGAGGTCTTGGGTCCCTAAAGCGTTTTTGTGTTGGATCCTCAGCTGATCACGGACTTCCATCACGACAACCCTGACAGGCCTGGTGGGTCGCCAGGTGGCGCCATTGAGGGGGAGTACTGTTATGTGGGCAGCTTGTCTCTCCCTTTTCTGTTTCCCTTCCTCCTTGTTTTGTCCCCTCTTTTTCTGTTGTATCTGTATGTGTGTTTGTCCCCTTTATGTGGGTGTGTCTGGAGTGAATCGGGCGTGCTCAGGATCTGCCTCTCCTGTGCGCTGCGGGTTGTTTCCAGTGATTCCTGCCTGCGCAGCTGCATCCTATTCTCCTCATCAACCTGCACTACTTATTCCTGGGCATGGCTCTCCACCGAGCGCCAGATCGTTGTTCTTACCAGAGCGTTTCGGACATATCTCCCTACCTGCCTCCTTCCTGCCTGTCGGTCTGCCTGCCTGCCTGCCTGCCTGCCTCAGCCTCTCCTTCCTCCCGGAGCCGACTAGCCCACTCTGTTCCTTTACTTCAGTTGTTTTTGGACTAAGACAATTTTAACTTTGATTAAATATTTTTGTTTCTTCCACTCCCTTTGTCGTGTTGTTTCTCTGAGTGCTGGGTTGAACCATAGCCTAACAATCACTTGTTTGAATGATGCCCAGTTTAAGGCAAACAGCGTAGCCTAGCCCATTGGCCTATATGTTTTGATAAGGTTTGTATCACAACTAAAGTGGCCAAATAACTTCTTAAAATTAAGCACATTAATCCGCTTTACGGGTGTAGAACCTAACTGGCATACATCCACGCAGTGTGTGAGTTTCAAGTTTGGGGAAGATAATTTTCACCATAAAAATGCACCTTTATATTAAAAGCACTTAGATGCATAATCGCATTTGTGGTCACTTTTGAGAATGGTGTTTTCCTGCTAATGGAACATTCGCGCTAATAGCCTACTGCCATGTCACATTGCTCGCTTATAATGTGAAGAAATAGCCTAACAGTTTATCAACATTTAAGCTAAATGTGTTTGCATCAAGCTAATTGCTTAAAACAGTTTTTGATGCTAGTGGTTGTAGCCTGAATTTGGGATCTTTTGCATCCCATAATCTGTCCCAGACTATGTTTGGAATATTTATTTCTCGCACAGAATAGAATAGGTCAACGTTTGTACTATAGGGGATAGTAGACATAGGCTAGTGCTTTTGCTGTTCGGTAGGCCTACTCATCTTGTTGGCTGACGAAAAGTAAATGTGGACAGTTCTTCAAATATCTTCAATATGCGCCTCGGAATTGGATAAAGACGCGTGCAGTTGCGTCCCCGATGTGTCTGTCTTCACTTGTAGCCTGTGAGAAAGACCCGATCACATGACTGAGAGCCATGCGAGTGAGAGGTGCTTTAGCACACAGCTGGGAGAAGGGAATTATAATTATTATATTCAGCCCAGGCACAACTGCCACTGGCCCATAAAAGGCATGGATTTTTTTAGGGGGTCATTACGGCCACACAAAGGGGATGCAGCCGGGAAATTCGAGGCATTATCAATTGCTTGCCAAATTGTGAATGAGAGACTGATGAGTGTGTACAGCCTGTACAAAAAAACTAAACAGAGCTCTTGCCTTTCATGCGACTTTTTCCAAATCATCATTAGAGTCGCATCATGTGGCCTTAGAATGTATTAAAAAATCTGAACATATAGCCCAACATTTGTATCACAACTAACGTTTCATACATAACTCTAAATTAAGCAAATAGGAGTACCTGTTTCTTTGTTAACTGCTCAACACAGAATAGCCGCATGTGCGCACTCCCTAAAATCGTTTGAAGAAAATATCCTTTCTATTTTATTCAGCTTTGTTCAATTGCGTATCTTCATACTATAAAATAATGCCATGGAATTCTAAGCAAATCTTGTCTGCTAAATGAACTAGTGTAGTCCACAGCCAGGCCTAACATAAGGACAACTCAGAATATGCTATTATTTTCTTCTGAAATAGACTACATTTTCTTCATATCATGTTTCTTTAGACCTGTCTAAAATAAATAATGGATTTATTATGATGCTGTAGGCTATATTACATGGATTTATTAGACTTTTTTAAATGTAGATGTTCCAAAGGTCTGCATCAGTGGCTTGTAGGCTATGTGTGGAAGCCAGGAGATGCTAAATGTGTTTATGTTAATTACGGTCAATTACCGTGAGACCGGAGTTATTTGCTTGACAATCACCCGGCTGACAAAATGTCATGACCGCCACAGCCTTAGACAAAGGTTATCTTCTATATGAACTATATATCTCCTTGGTATTTAGCCAGCTAGCCAATGAGGTAACATGACTGAACAAAGTGTAAACAACGTTTTTCGTTGTCCTGAATTTGTATGGAATCACTCAATACACTATACCTTCAAGCTTTTCGTATACATCAGTTATTCCAGAATGTACTGCGGTGTAGTGGCTTATATGTAGTGGCCACACATTCACAGTACGGTGTTTGATTAAAATGTTCCATCCATATAATTGAAAATGAAATATTACCCAGTCAAAAGATAAATGCTGTTGTATTTTGTACTAAAAACATCTTCATGTGTTTGTTTGTTATGTATAGGGTATGGCTCCAGAGACGACTGTGGATTCGCCTATAGAAGCAGAAGAGCTTGAGACTTTTGAAGCATCCGCAGAAACACTTGTGCTATGTGGAGATGTTGACATGCAGCTGCACATGGAGCAGATTGTGGCAGACCACAACCTTTTGACCCACCCCTTTACCGCAGGGTCAAAGATATTGCTCAACTCTGAATTTTAGGTAAAGGTGTCCTTGTTATTATGCTTTAAAACAAAACGCTCCTCCGCAAACTCCACTGGCTTCCAGTTGAGGCTCGCATCTACTACAAGACCATGGTGCTTTCCTACGGAGCTGTGAGGGCAACGGCACCTCCTTACCTTCAGGCTCTGATCCTACACCTCCAAATCGAGGCACTACGTTCATCCACCTCTGGCCTACTAGCCCCCCTACCTCTACGGAAGCACAGTTCCCGCTCCAGCCCAGTCAAAGCTATTCGTTGCTCTGGCGCCCCCAATGTGGAACAAGCTTCCCCACGACGCTTCCAGGACAGCGGAGTCACTGACTACTTCCGAGACACTTGAAACCCTACCTCTTTCGAATACCTGGAATAGTATAAGTAATCCTTCTTCCCACACCCCCATTAAAAAAAAGGTTGTCCCACTGGTTATCATAAGTTGAATGCACCAATTTGTAAGTCGCTCTGGATAAGAGCGTCTGCTAAATGACGTAAATGTAAACTCTGATTAACTAAATATGTATTTTCCCTTCTTACCCATATAAGGTAAAATATAAATGTAAATAAATATATCTTAAAGTGTAAATAATATATTCTGTGCAACACAGATATATTGTTGATAATAGGCTGGTGCAGCGTCTACTGTTCATACAAGGCACCCCTCCAACTAGCCAGGATATGTTTTTTAGTTTTTTGTGTTACTAAAAAACACTTGTTTGTCTTCCCATCTTATAGTTGTTTTGGTAATTTTTTTGTTGTTGAGTATTGTTGCTCCAAAATGTAGCTGTTTAAGCCTTACTCAGTGTTTTCTGTGGCATATTACCTGCCAAGTGCAGTTGCCTGTTGTTGATCCTTTCTGGTTCAGCAGATTCAAAGTCACATTTTTAAAAACCGTCCTAACATTCATATGGTCCGGTGGACATCACTATTCAGAATTGAAACAATGTTGCTAAGGCCCAGAGGCTAAAGCAAGGAGAAATAATGTAGTCTAGATGCTTTTACAGTGGCGATCAAAGTTAATTCATTTCAATACTGGGCTGATGGGACAGTGGATGCAGTGATTTCACAGATTTTTTGCATCATAAGGCCTACCCGTTGAAAATACAAAAATGTTGAACGGCTTATTTCTCAACCAATCACAATACATGTTTTGACCAACCTGTTGTAGAACTTAGCTAGCTAATGGTGTGTTCGTGACCAAGTATAACGTGGGAATTTTACCACATACGTCTTGGAAGATATCACTGGAACGGCCCTGCAAATGGTCACTGCTAGAGGGAAAGTCATCTATCAGCTTGCAACACCTGCACTTTGGGTTTTCTCGTTTGGGGAAAAAGTCTGTCCTCCGTCCTCTTTCCTCTGTGACCCGAAACCGATAAGTGGTTGAGTGGAGTGTCTATTCATTTGTAGACAAAAGGGAAGACGTTCGTCCCTCCTCGATAGTCTCCTTTTCGCGAGGGAAGCACAAGTGTTGTTTTTTAAACCTTTATTTAACTATGCAAGTCATTCAAGATCAAATTCTTATTTACAATGACGCCTATCAAAAATGTAGGACAGAACAAATCACATCACGACAAGAGAGACCAAAGACGACAACACAACATGGCAGCAACACACGACAACACAGTAGGGTAGCAACACAACATGGCAGCAACACAACATGGCAGCAGCACCACATGGTACAAACATATGTTAGGCACAGACAACAGCACGAAGGGCAAAAAGGTAGAGACAACAATACATCACACGAACAGCCACAAGTGTCAGTAAGAGTGTCCACGATTGAGTCTTTAAATGCAGTTTGTTCCAGTCGCTAGCTGCAGCGAACTGAAAAGAGGAGCGACCCAGGGATGTGTGAGCTTTGTGACTGGCAGAGCGTGTGTTGAATGTGGAGGATGAGGGTTGTAGTAGGTATCTCAGATAGGGGGAAGTGAAGCCTAAGAGGGATTTATATAAATAAGCATCAACCAGTGGGTCATGCGCCGGGAATACTGTTACAGGAGGGGGTCGCAGTTCCGGAGCGACCCACTAGGTGTCACTCTCGCCCGACAACCTTAGGCACCTCCTCACTCACCAGTCGGGACTAATTATCATCCTGTTGGTGTCACCTGTGTCTATCTGTTCACCTGTGTATTTATGCCCTCACTTCCCTGTGTTCCCTTGCTCAGTTTTCTCTGCTAGTTTCTCTGTGCTCAGCGTACTAATCAGTGTCTGATTGGAGAACTATGTACAGTACTTTAGTGTTCTCCCTGTTTCTTTATTATTTCAGTCGTAGTTACTATTTCGTAATTTCTGTCAGCCTGTTTTGGGGAGATTATTTGCTCCACCTTTCTTTTATCGCGTTAAGTCTGTTGTTTTGGATCCTGGCTTCGGGACCACCAGTAAAGATCCTTGTTTCACCATCTCTGCCTACTGCCTACTGTCTATCCTGCAGCAGGGTCACACCTCACACCAACCTTACAGAATACAGAGATGGACAGTTTAGGAGTATAGAGTGCATTCTTACTGAACCACATGTTGTTGATGTACACTACGGTCAAAAAGTTTTAGAACACCTACTCATTCAAGGGTTTTTCATTATTTTTACTATTTTCTACATTGTAGAATAATAGTGAAATCAAAACTATAAAATAACACATATGGAATCATGTAGTAACCAAAAAAATATTAAACAAATCAAAATATATTTTATATTTGAGATTCTTCAAAAGTACCACCCTTTGCCTTTATGACAGGTTTGCACACTCTTGGCATTCTCTCAACCAGCCTCACCTGGAATGCTTTTCCAAAAGTCTTGAAGGAGTTCCCACATATGCTGAGCACTTGTTGGCTGCTTTTCCTTCACTCTGTGGTCTGACTCATCCCAAACCATCTCAATTTGGTTGAGGTCGGATTGTGGAGGCCAGGTCATCTGATGCAGCACTCCATCACTCTCCATCTTGGTAAAAAGCCCTTACAAGCCTGGAGGTGTGTTGGGTCAGTGTCCTGTTGAAAAACAACGTAAACCACTAAGCCCAAACCAGATGGGATGGCGTATCGCTGCAGAATGCTGTGGTAGACATGCTGGTTAAGTGTGCCTTGAATTCTAAATAAATCACAGACAGTGTCACCAGCAAAGCACACCCACACCATAACACCTCCTCCTCCATGTTTTTCGGTGGGATATACACATGCAGAGATCATCCGTTCACCCACACCGCGTCTCACAAGACACGGCCGTTGGAACCAAAAATCTCCAATTTGGACTCCAGACCAAAGGACAAATTTCCACCAGTCTAATGTCCATTGCTTGTGTTTCTTGGCCCAAGCAGGTCTCTTCTTCTTATTGGTGTCCTTTAGTAGTGGTTTCTTTGCAGCAAATCGACCATGAAGGCCTGATTCATACAGTCCCCTTTGAACAGTTGATGTTGAGATGTATCTGTGACTTGAACTCCGTGAAGCATTTATTTGAGCTGCAATTTCTGAGGCTGGTAACTCTAATGAACTTATCCTCTGCAGTAGAGGTAACTTTGGGTCTTCCTTTCCTGTGGCAGTCCTCATGAGAGCCAGTTTCATCATAGCGCTTGATGGTTTTTGCGACTGGACTTTAAAAGTTCTTGAAACTTTCCGTATTGACTGACCTTCATGTCTTAAAGTAATAATGGACTGTCATTTCTCTTTGCTTATTTGAGCTGTTCTTGCCATAATATGGACTTGGTCTTTTACCAAATAGGGCTATCATCTGTATACCCCCACTACCTTGTCAAAACAAAACTGATTCGGCTCAAACACATTAAGGAAGGAAGAAATTCCCACAAATTAACTTTTGGGAAGGCACACCTGTTAATTGAAATGCATTCTAGGTGACTACCTCATCGAAGCTGGTTGAGAGAATGCCAAGAGTGTGCAATGTCATCAAGGCAAGGGTGGCTATTTAAAGAATCACAAATATAAAATATATTTTTGATTTGTTTAACACTTTTTTAGTACATGATTACTACATGATTCCATATGTGTTATTTCATAGTTTTTATGTCTTCACTATTATTCTACAATGTAGAAAATAGTAAAAATATAGAAAAACCCTTGAATGAGTAGCTCTTCTAAAACTTTTGACTAGTAGTGTAGATTGAGAAGAGTGTGGGGCCTAGAATGGAGCCTTGGGGTACTCCCTTGGTGACAGGCAGTGGCTGAGACAGACTCTACTCTTTGAGAGACATATTGCACTCTTTGAGAGAGGTAGTTAGCAAACCAGGCCAATGACCCCTCAGAGACACCAATACTCCTTAGCCAACCCACAAATAGTCTACCGTATCAAAAGCTTTGGTCAAGTCAATAGAAATAGCAACACAACATTGCTTAAAATCAAGGGCAGTTGTGACATCATTTAGGACCTTTAAGGTTGCAGTGACACATCCATGACCTGTGAGGTGTGAGCTGTGAGGAGGTGAGTTTATTCTCCAGGTCTTTCACCATTTTCCAGAACTTCTTGGGGTTAGACCCACAGAGAGAGAACTGCTCCTTAAAGTACCTAACTTTGGCCTTCAGGATAGCCTTAGTGCACTTATTTCTCAATTGCCTAAACGACAGCCAGTCAGCCTGAGTATTTGTGTGCCAAGCCTTTCGCCAAATGGTGTTCTTGAGGTGAAGTAACTCTGCCAGACCATGGTCGAACCAGGGGCTGAACCAGTTTTTAGTTCTAATTTTCGTTATGGGGGCGTGTTTGTTAACAGTACCACTGAAAAGATAGAAAAAGGTCCAAGCATCTCCAACAGAGGGGATTCTGATTCTATACCGAATATGCTTTTGAGAAAATTTGGAAGCCTGAAATATTTTGCTTGCTGAAAATGTTTGCAGCTTTTTCACAAACTTCACAGCCTGAAATATTTTGCTGGTGGAAATACTTTGCAGGCCTTTGAAATATTTCGCAGTTACCAAACTTCGCAGGCCTTTGACATATTTCCACGCCTTATACCAAACTTCGCAACCTACTATTTTGAAAGCTGGTTTGGGGAGGACCATTCTCCTCAGTGAATTTCATATACAGTGGGGAGAACAAGTATTTGATACACTGCCGATTTTGCAGGTTTTCCTACTTACAAAGCATGTAGAGGTCTGTAATTTTTATCATAGGTACACTTCAACTGTGAGAGACGGAATCTAAAACAAAAATCCAGAAAATCACAATGTATGATTTTTAAGTAATTAATTTGCATTTTATTGCATGACATAAGTATTTGATCACCTACCAACCAGTAAGAATTCCAGCTCTCACAGACATGTTAGTTTTTCTTTAGAAGCCCTCCTGTTCTCCACTCATTACCTGTATTAACTGCACCTGTTTGGACTCGTTACCTGTATAAAAGTCACCTGTCCACACACTCAATCAAACAGACTCCAACCTCTCCACAATGGCCAAGACCAGAGCGCTGCGTAAGGACATCAGGGTTAAAATTGTAGACCTGCACAAGGCTGGGATGGGCTACAGGACAATAGGCAAGCAGCTTGGTGAGAAGGCAACAACTATTGGTCAGTTATTAGAAAATGGAAGAAGTTCAAGATGACGGTCAATCACCCTCGGTCTGGGGCTCCATTCAAGTTCTCACCTCGTGGGGCATCAATGATCATGAGGAAGGTGAGGGATCAGCCCAGAACTACACGGCAGGACCTGGTCAATGACCTGAAGAGAGCTGGGACCACAGTCTCAAAGAGAAACCATTAGTAACACACTACGCTGTCATGGATTAAAATCCTGCAGCGCTACGCAATCCCCCTGTGCTCAAGCCCGCATGTCCAGGCCCGTCTGAAGTTTGCCAATGACCATCTGGATGATCCAGAGGAGGAATGGGAGAAGGTCATGTGGTCTGATGAGACAAAAAATAAGAGCTTTTTGGTCTAAACTCCACTACGCCGTGTTTGGAGGAAGAAGGGATGAGTACAACCCCAAGAACACCATCCCAACCGTGAAGCATGGAGGTGGAAAAATCATTCTTTGGGGATGCTTTTCTGCAAAGGGGACAGGGCTGACTGCACCGTATTGAGGGGAGGGATGGAAGGGGCCATGTATCGCGAGATCTTGGCCAACAACCTCCTTCCCTCAGTAAGAGCATTGAAGATGGGTCTTGGCTGGGTCTTCCAGCATGCAAACGACCCAAAACACACAAGCCAGGGCAACTAAGGAGTGGCTCGTAAGAAGCATCTCAAGGTCCTGGAGTGGCCTAGCCGTCTCCAGGCCTGACCCAAATGAAAATCTTTGGAGGGAGCTGAAGTCTGTATTGTCCAGCGACAGCCCCGAAACCTGAAGGATCTGGAAGGAAGGTCTGTATGGAGGAGAGGGCCAAAATCCCTGCTGCAGTGTGTTACAAACCTGGTCAAGACCTACAGGAAACATATGATCTCTGTAATTGCAAACAAAGGTTTCTGTTCCAAATATTAAGTTCTGCTTTTCTGATGTATCAAATACTTATGTCATGCAATAAAATGCAATTAATTACTTAAAAAATCATACAATGTGATTTTTTCTGGATTTTTGTATCTCACAGTTGAAGTGTACCTATGATAAACATTACAGACCTCTACATGCTTTGTAGTAGGAAAACCTGCAAAATCGCAGTGTCTCAAATACTTGTTCTCCCCTCTGTATATT
>NW_025538397.1:0-19869 GCF_020615455.1 Coregonus clupeaformis | reverse complement strand
AGCTGCCCATCATCTGGCTCTACAAAATCATCTGGCTCCATGTGGCCTGGCCAATATACTGTCCCTTGCTTTTACCCATTACCACTCATTTCTTGGCTTCATCCTCTGGCTCATTGCCTAATTACTGCATCATCATAGCTCTGCCTGGCCCTAAACTAACCATCATCTGTCTCCAGTGGCCTACTTTACTATCTCATATCTATTGCCCTAGCCATATCATCTGTCTGGTGGCTTCTTGACTGCATCATCTGTCTGACCACCCATCTCTGTTTTACCCTAGCCCCGAAGCTGTTCTGTCTATTAGCCCTAATGACACCCATCATCTGGCTCTGTTAACCCTATTCCATCATCTGGCTCTGCTAGCCTATCCCATCCTCTGGCTCCTTGTGAGCCTATTTCCCCCATCTCTAGCTCTGTTCTTTCTTGGCTTCATTCATCTGGCTCTGTTACTAGCTGACCCCATCTGCATTAGCCTAGCGACCATCATCTGTTCTATTGGCCCTGGCAGCCCACTGTCTATAGCTATTTGCTTCATCATCTTCCTATTAGCCCTAGCTTGAAGCTATCCTCTACCTATAGCCCTAGCCAACACCATCCTCTGGCTCTGTTGTTCCCTATTGTTTAACTCATCCTGGCTCTGCTAGCCCTAGCTAACCCCATCATCTGCTCTGTTACCTGGCCCGACCCATCATCTGGCTCTGGCCCTGGCCCAGTATCACTGGCTTCTGTTGGCCTGGCCCCACCATCATCTGTCTGTGGCCTGCGAGCTTCATCATCTGTCTATTGCCCTGGCTGACCATCATCTGGCTCCTATTGGCCCTAGCGGACTGCTATCATCTGGCTCTGCTGAACCTAGCCCGAAACTGCATCACTCCTAGCTCTGTTGGCCCCTAGCCCGGCTTATCATCTGGTCTGTTACTATTATCTCTGGCTCCTGCTAGCCTGGCCCGTACCATCATCTGGCTGTGTTGGCCCTAGCCCATATCATCATGTCTGGCTCCTGCTGGCCCGGCTGTCCTCTGTCTATGGCCTATTTATTTTGCATCTCCTGGCTCTGCTGCCTATTTTTTCATCATCTGGCTCTGCTATTTTCTTGAAGCTCATCATCTGTTCTTATGGCCTATAGCGGTTACCATCATCTGGCTCTATTGGCCTGGTGACCCATCATCTGGCTCTGTGTGGCCCTGGCCAGGCTGCATCACTCTGGCTCTGTGGCCCTGGCAGCTGCATCACGGCTCTATTGGCCCTGGCCCGAGGCCCCATCATCTGGCTCTACTGGCACCTATTTGTTTATCATCTAGCTCTGTTAACCTGTACCATCATCTCTGGCTCTGTTGGCCTGACCCCGGCCCATCATCTGGCTCTGCTATTTGACCATTCACTCTGTCGCTCTGCTAAGCCCTGGCCCGCTCCATCCTCTGGCTCTATTGGCCTGGCCCATGTCATCTGCTCTGTGGCCTGGCCCGAGTGTTCATCTGTCTGGCCCTGTGACTGCATCACGCCTGTTAGCCTAAACTACTACTCCTCTGGCTCTGTTCCTAATCCTCTGCTCTGTTAGCCCTAAATGGCTTCCTCCTCTGGCTCTGCTAACCTAAGCCCCGAAGCTGTCATCCTGGCTCTGTTGGCCTAGGCCGACTCGTCATCTGCTCTGCTGGCCCTAAGCTACCCCATCCTCTGTTGGGCCCTAAGCCCAATTCCATCATCTGTTGTTACCATCATTCTAGCTCTGTCTGCCTGCCCTATTTTACCATCATCTGTTCTGCCTGGCCCTAGCCCGGCTGGCTCCATCTCTGGCTCTGGCCTAAGCTCGACTGCATCATCTGCTCCTGCTGGCCCACTACATCTCTGGCTCTGCCACTACGAGGCTGCATCATCTGTCTCTGTCCCCTGTTTGGCTCATTCCATCATCTGGCTCTATTGACCTAAACTGACTGCATCATCTGGCTCTCTGCTGCCTATTTGACTCCATCATCTGGCTCTGATGGCCTGACCTGACCCCATCATTCTGTTCTACTGGCCTAAACTACTGTCCTCTGGCTCTGTGCCCTAGCCCGTTACCATCATCTGGCTCTAGTGGCCCTGGCCCATTTTTGCATCATCTGCTCTATTGCCTAATATCATCTGTCCTATTTGGCCCTAGCCGAAGCTGTCACCATCTGGCTCTAATTGGCCTGCCTTCCATCATCTGGCTGTTGCCTGGCCCAGTGTCATCTGTGGCCCTGACCACTGCCTGGCTCTGTGGCCTAACTGACCCCCATCACTCTGGCTCTGCTGCCCTATTCCCATCATCTGGCTCTGTGGCCTAGAGCCAGCCGTCATCTGTGTCTGCAGCCTGGCCAGGCTTTGTTCCTCTGTCTTACTGGCTAAAGCTACTGTTTCATCTGGCTCTATTGCCATCATCTGGCTCTGCTGGCCCTGGCCCGACTGTTCATCTGGCTCTGCTGGCTCTTCCGAGCTGTTTTTGCATCTATCACTGTTATACTGCCATCATCTGGCTCTGCTGGCTTGATGCTTCCTCCTCTGGCTCTGCTACCGTGCCATCATCTGTTCTGCCAGCTCCTGGCCCGGCTGTTATCATCTGGCTCTATTGGCCTGGCCCGAGCTGTTTCATCTGGCTCTGCTGGCCCTGGCCCAGAGCTGCATCATCTGGCTCTGTTGCCCTGGCCGGCCTCATCATCTGGCTCTGTTGGCCTGGCCCGGCCATCATCTGGCTCTGCCTGGCCTGAGCGGCTGTCATCTGGCTCTGCTGGCTCGACTGCATCATCTGGCTCTACTGGCCTAGCCCCTGCCTCTGTCTGTTACCTATACTATCTTCTAGCTCTGCGGCCTAAACTAACCATCTATCTGTGTCGTGCCTAACTGCATCATCTGGCTCTGTTGCCCTATTTACTTATCATCTCTCTCTGCCGGCATCATCTGGCTCACCTGGCCCTATTTTGTTCATCATCTGGCTCTGTTAGCCTCCCATCATCTGTCTGCTATTTTCAAGCTGATCTGCATCATCTGGCTCTGTTGGCCTAGTAGCCCATCATCTGTTTTTATTGGCCCTGGCTAACCCCATCATCTGGCTCTATTGGCCTGTTTGACTGCATCATCTGGCTCTGCTGGCCTGCCCATCATCTGGCTCTGTGCCTCCATCATCTGGCTCTGTGGCCCTAGCTGACTGTTTCATCTGGCTCTGTTGGCCTAACGGCCTGCCCATCATTCTGGCTCTGATACCCCTGTTGACTAATATCTGAGTCCTGTGGCCTGTTGACTGTCATCTGGCTCTGTTGACCTATTATTTGCATCATCTGGCTCTGTGCTTTTACCACCATCTCTGCTCTGGCCCTGGCCCGGCTGCATCATCTGGCTCTCTGCTATACTGCATCATCTGGCTCTGTGCCTATTTGACTGCATCATCTGGCTCTGTTATTTCTTGTTGCATCATCTGGCTCTATTGGCCTATTTACTGCATCCTCTGGCTCTGCTATTCTATTTACTGCATCTCTGTTCTGCTGCCCAGCCCTGTTCACTCTGGCTCTGCTGCTTTTACTGCATCATCTGGCTCTGATGGCCCTAGTCAGCTGTTCATCTGGCTCTGTTTCTTGACTGCATCATCTGGCTGTTGGCCCTGGCCCTTCCATCATCTGGGCTCTGCTGGCCCTGAGCCCGACTAAACTCATCTGTCTGCTGCCTGCCCCCCATTCCATCATGGCTCTGTTGGCCTGGCCCACTGTTCCTCTGGCTCTGGTGGCCCTGTTGAGCCATCACTCTGGCTCTGTGTGCCCTATTATCATTGGCCTATTTGACTGTTTCATCTGGCTCCTGGCCTAGCTACTCATCATCTGGCTCTGTTGGCCTGGCGAAGCCCCATCATCTGGCTCTGTTGGCCTGGAGCTGTCATCTGGCTCTGTGGCCCTATTTGTTCATCATCTCTTATTATTTCTTGGCCATCACTCTGTCTATTGGCCCTGGCTGACTGTCATCCTGGCTCTGGCTGGCGAGCCCCATCATCTGGCTCTGTGGCCTGGCTTCGAGCTGTCACTCTGTTTCTGTTGGCCCTATTCGACATCTCTCGCTGTGTTGGCCTATTGTTGTTTCATCTGTCTGTGGCTCTTGGCTATGTAGCTCTGTGGCCTGGCCCGACTGCATCATCTGGTGGCTCTGTGAGCCTAATTACTATCATCTCTGGCTCTGCTGCTTTGCATCATCTGTTCTGCTAGCCCTGATTGTCATCTGTCTGTGGCCCATGCCCGGCTATCTTTCTGTCTTATATTTACTTCATCACTCTGGCTCTATACCTAGCTACATCATCTGTCTGCTATTCTTGCCCCATCCATCTGGCTCTGTTACCTATTTACTGCATCATCTGGCTCTGCTGCTGACATTTATCATCTGGCTCTGGTCAGCCTGACCCAGCATCATCTGGCTCTGTCTCTTACTGCATCGCCTGGCTCTACTAACCTTGGCCTAACCCCATCCTCTACTGTGTTACCTATACTCATCTGGCTCTGTGGCCCTGCCCCGAAGCCCATCACTCTGGCTCTCTATTTTGTTTATTCCTCTGGCTCTGCTAGCCCCTATTGGCTTCCTCCTCCTGGCTCTATTGAGCCTATTTATGGCTTATCCTCTGTCTGCTAGCCCCTAGCTGACTGTCCTCTGGCTCTATTGGCCTGGCCCCTGATCATTGTTCACCATCTCTGGCTCTGATACCTACCCCATCACTCTGGCTCTGGTGAGCCTATTTGTACTTTTATTACTATTGTGCTTCACACTCCTCTGGCTCTGTTTGCCCTGTTACTAATTCTGGCTCTAATTAGCCTATTGGTACAATGCCATCATCTGGCTCTGTTACCTACATCATCTGTCTATTGCTATCTATTCATCTGGCTCTATTAGCCCCTAGCTGACCCCCATCATCCTGGCTCTGTGGCCCTATTGATTTTATCTATCTGTAGCCTAGCTACTTTATCACTCTAGCTATATTGACCTATTGGCTTCATCCTCTGGCTCTATTAGCCCTAGCCCAGCCTATCCTCCTGGCTCTGTAACCCTAATACCCATCATCTGCTCTGCTACTACTGAGCTGTCCTCTGCTCTATTAGCCTAACCATATTTTTGCATCACTCTGGCTCTGCTGACCTATTGTTCAAATATTCTGGCTCTATTGGCCTAGCCATTTGCATCATCTGGCTCTATTAGCCTATTGTTCATCATCTGCTCTATTGCCTATTTGACCCCATCATCTGGCACAGTAGCCCTAGCCCGAATCATCATGTCTGTTGGCCTAAACTGATCTGCATCCTCTGTCTGTTAAGCCTGGCGACTGTCATCTGGCTCTATTGGCCTGGCGACCATCACTCTGGCTCTGCTAGCCCTATACTGCTCTATCTGGCTCTGTTTACCCACTTCCAGGCCATCATCTGGCTCTGTTGCCTAGCTCCCATCATCTGGCTCTCTAGCTGCCCCGAGCTGCATCACTCTGTACTGTTTGGCCCTGACCCCCGCATCATCTGTCTGTGCCCTGTTTACCATCATCTGGCTCCTGCTGCCCTGTTGACACATCTTCATCTGCTCTCACCTAGCTGACCCCATCACTCTGGTCTTGTGGCCTAGCCTCGGCCCATCTGTTCTACTACCTATTTGGCTTCATCATCTGCTCTATTGGCCTAAACCCAAGCCACCATCATCTGCTCTGGTGGCCAAACTTATCCTCTGGCTCCTGTGCTAGCCCAGGCCCTCTAGCTCTGTCCAGCCTGGCCCCGACTGCATCACTCTGGCTATATTGCTGGCCCGGCCATCATCTGTCTTTCCGGTATCATCTGCTGGCCCTGGCCCACATTATCCTCTGGCTCTGTTGACCCCTAGCCCCAGGCCCCCTGTCCTCTGGCTCTATTATTTTCTTCTACCCATCATCTGTCTATTACCCTGGCTTGAGCTGTCATCTGTCTATTGCCTGGCGACTGTCCTCTGTCTGCTGGCCTGGCCCGAGCCATCATCTGAAAGCTGTGTGGCCTGCGACCAGGCATCATCTGTCTGTTGACCCTGTTGACTGCATCATCTGCTCTGCTGCCCTGTTTGGCCCCCATCATCTGGCTCTGCTAGCCTGACCCGACTGTCATCTGGCTCTATTAGCCTTGAGCCATGTTTGCATCATCTGGCTCTGGCCTGGCCCGGCTGTCATCGGCTCTGTTGGCCCTAGCTTGACTGCATCATGGCTCTGTTGGCCTGGCCAGGCACCATCATCTGGCTCTGTGGCCTGGCCGTATAGCATCTCTGGCTGTTGGCCTGGCCAGGCTGTCATCTGCTCTGGTGGCTGTTTGACTGCATCATCGCTCTGTGGCCTAGTAATTCATCACTCTGGCTCTGTGGCCCTAGCCCCGACTGTTGTCTGGCTCTGTGGCCTGGCCCGACTGTCCTCTGGCTCATGCCTATTTGACCCATCTGGCTCTGCTACCCCATCATCCTCTGGCTCTGCTAGCCTAGCTACCATCATGGCTCCTGGCCTATTTGGCCCATCACTCTGGCTCTGCTACCTAAACGGCTGTTTCTCATCTGTCTACTGGTTTCTTTGACTGTCCTCTGCTCTGTGGCCCTATTTACCATCATCTAGCTCTATTGCCCTGTTTACCTGTCATCTGGCTCTGTTATTTCTTGGCCATCATCTTGCCCTATTGAAGCCTGTCACTCTGTCTGCTGGCCCTATTGGCCCCATCATCTCGGCTCTGGTAAGCCTGGCCCGAAGCTGTCATCTGTCTGGTGGCCTGGCCACCCATCTCATTGCATCATCTGGCTCTGCTGGCCTGTTTGACTGTCACTCTGGCTCTGTTAGCTGCGGCTTCATCATCTGCTCTGTTAGCCCTGGCCCGAGGCCCCATCATCTGGCTCTGTCCCTGGCTTGAGCTTCCATCCTCTGGCTCTGTTAGCCTATTTGACCTGTTTCATCTGGCTCATTACCCCTACGGCTGTCCTCTGGCTCTGTGCCTGGCCAGCTGCACTCATCTGGCTCTGCTGGCCCTATTTGACCCCATCATCTGATCTGTTGGCCCTAGGCCAATGGCTTCCATCCTCTGGCTCTGCTGGCCTGGCCGAAGCTGTCATCTGGCTCTGCAGGCCCTGGCGGCCTGTCACTCTGGCTCTGTTACATTTCATCATGTCTGCTAGCCCTAATATAACCATCTATCTGGCTCTGCTAACCTATTGAGCATTTGTCATCTGGCTCTGTTACTAAGCTAACCATCACTCTGGCTCTACTGCTAGCTACCCCCATCCTCTGGCTGGTGGCCTGCCCCGACCCCCATCATCTGGCTCTGTGTGGCCTAGCCCGGCTGCATCATCTGGCTCTGTGGGCTTCTTGACGCTCATCTGCCCTGAGCGAGCTGCATCACTCCTGGCTCTACTGACCTATTTCCTCTGGCTCTGTGGCCTATAATACCCCATCATTTTTACCTAATACCCCATCATCTGTCTATGGCCTAGCTACACCATCACTCTACCATATTGCCTAATACTGCATCACTCTATCTGTGGCCCTACAACTACCCCCCCATCATCTGTTCTGCTAGCCCTAGCCCGGCCCCATCCTCTGGCTCTATTGGCCCTAGCCAAGCATTCCATCATCTGGCTCTGATACCTATGCTATATTTCATCATCTGGCTCTGTGACCCTGGCTCCATCATCTGCTCTGTTGGCCACAAGCGAAGCTGTTTTCATCTGGCTCTATTGGCCCTGGCCAGTGTTCATCTGGCTCTGCTAAGCCTATTTGACTTCCTCTATTTTGTTTCCTAACCTTTTCCATCACTCTGGCTGTAATGGCCCTGGCCCACTACTCTGGTCCTGCAACTAAACCATCCTCGCCTAATTACCCCATCCATCTGGCTCTGTTACCTGACCATATTCATCATCTCGCTCTGCTAAGCCTGTGGCCCCATCATCTGGCTCTGTTGGCCTGTTGAGCTTTCATCTGGCTCTGTACCCTGTATTCCATCATCTGGCTCTGTTAGCCTGACTGACTGTATATTCTGGCTGTTAGCCCTATTGAAGCTGTCATCTGTCTAGTGGCTAACTTATCATCTGGCTCTGTTGGCCCCTGTTGTTTGCATCATCTGGCTCTATTGCTATTGTTATTTATCTGTCATATTGTGCCCTGAAGCTGACTGCATCATCTGTCTGTTGGCCACGGCCGAGCTTATCATCTGTTCTGCTGGCCCGACCCCATCATCTGGCTCTGCTAGCTATTTACCCCATCATCTGGCTCTGCTGGCCCTGACGAGTGTCATTCTGGCTCTGCTGGCCTAAGCCCGGCTCAAGCTATCCTCTGGCTCTGCTAGCCCTAGCCCCCATCCTCTGGCTCTATTGGCTTCTTTGACCCCATCATCTGGCTCTGGTGTCCTAGCTGCATCTGTCTGCTCTGTGGCCCCTGTCTCCTCACTCTAGCTCTGATACCCTGGCGAGCCATTCCTCTGACTCTGCTGGCCTGGCTTACCATCACTCTCGCTCTGTTGCCCCCTATTTGAAGCCCCATCCTCTGGCTCTGTGGCCTAACTCAACACCATCCTCTGCTCTACCTAAACCTTTGGCTTCCTCCTCTAGCTCTGCTTAGCCTAAAGCCCTTCCCTGTCCTTTGAAGCTGCATCACTGCTCTGTTGGCCCTGGCACTTCCTCCTGGCTCTATTAGCCCTGGCTTGGCTTCCTCCTCTAGCTCTATTGGCCCTAGCAGGCACCATCACTCTAGCTCTGTCAGCCCCTAGCCCAACTTCCCACTCCTCTAGCTCTACTAAACCTAAACTGCTTCCTCCTCTGTTCTATTGGCCCTAAAATGACCACCATCATCTGGTAGCTTCTTGGCTTCATCACTCTAGCTCTGGGCCCTAGCTGACTTCCATCATCTGGCTCTGTGTGCCCCATCCTCTGGCTCTCTATTTTCTTGACCCCATCCTCTGGCTCATGCTAGCCCTGGCCCGATGCCCATCATCTGTCTGATGGCCTAGCTAACATCATCTAGCTCTGCAGCCTATTGTTGACTCCATCATCTGGCTACAGTGGCCCTGGCTTTATTTGTCCTCTGTCTATTGCCTAAGCGGCCCCATCATCTGGCTCTGTGTGCCCTTTTAACCCCATCACTCTCGCTCTGTTGAGCCCTGAGCGAGCACATCATCTCTGGCTCTGCTGGCTGTTGTTCTCATCTGGCTCTGTTAGCCTATTTGACTGTCCTCTGGCTCTGTTATTTCTTTGAAGCTTCCATCATCTGGCTCTACTGGCCTAGCCCCACCCCATCATCTGGCTGTATTGGCCTAGCCTACCCCATCATCTGTTCTGTGTACCTATGTGACCTGCTCCTCTGTCTGCTAGCCTAGCCCCGGCCACCATCCTCTGGCTCTGCTGCCTATTTGGCTTCATCATCTGTCTGTGGCCCTGGCCATGTACATCATCTAAATACTACCTATTTTACCCCCATCCTCTGGCTCTATTGTACAAGCTGACACCCATCATCTGGCTCTGGCCTAGCTACGTTCCATCCTCCTGGCTCTATTTGCCCTGTTAACCATCATCTGCTCTGGTGCCTATTAAGCCATCATCTGGCTATGTTAGCTATTTTACCCCATCTCTAGCTCTATTACCTATTACTTCCATCATCTGCTCTGTTAGCCTATTTGCTTCCATCCTCTGCTCTATTGCCCTCGACTCATCATCGTTTCTGCTAAGCCCTAGCTTACCCCATCATCTGTTCTGTGGCCCTGGCCATACCATCATGTCTGTACCTACGGCTGCATCATCTGTATCCCGGCTTGACTGCATCATCTGTCTCACTGGCCTAGCCGATGGCATTCATCTGGCTCCTGTTGCCTATTTTACATCACTCTGGTCTGTTGGCCCTAAACCCCATCATCTGGCTCTATTGCCCCCACAAGCTGACTGCTCATCTGGCTCTGTTGGCCTAGTGTGCATCAGCTCTGTGTGCCTGGCCCACCTTTGCATCATCTGGCTCTGCTAGCCCTAGCCCTACCATCATCTGTCTGTGGCCCTGGTTATTGTTCACCTGGCCCATCCTGTTCTGCTGGCCTAAGCCCCGCTACCTCTGCATCTGCTAGCCTGGCGAGCCATCATCTGGCTCTGCTGAAGCCTGGCTGACCATCATCTGGCTCTGTGGCCTAGCTACACCATCATTCTGGCTCCTGTCAGCCTGGCAGCCTGTCCCCATCTGGCTCTGCTACCTGATTTAACTCCATCACTCTGGCTCTCCTGGCCCTATTTGGCTTCCTCCTCTGGCTCTTGTTGGCCTAAGCTGACTGTTTCCTCTGGCTCTGCTAGCCCTGGCAAGCCATCATCTAGCTCTGCTATTTGGCTTCATCATCTGTCTGCTACCTAACATCCTCTGTCGTGTATTACTTCCTCTGGCTCCTGTTAACCTAGCTTGGCTTCCTCCTCTGGCTCTATTAGCCTAGCGACACCATCATCTGTTCTGGTAACCTGGCAGTGCTATCACTCTGTCTCTGTGTACCTATTTGGCTTCACATCCTCTGGCTCTGTTAAGCCCCTGGCTGACTGCATCTCCTATATTACCACTCGGCTCTCTATATTCCTCCTTGGCTCTGCTGGCCTAAGCCAGGCTTCCATCACATCTGGCTGCTAGTCGACTGCATCATCTTGTTTTGCATCATCTGGCTCTATTAGCCTGGCTTGACTGCATCATCTGGCTCTGCTATACCCCTCTCTGGCTCTGCTAGCCCTAGCCCGGCTGCTATCATGTCTACTGCATCCCCATCATCATTTTGCTAGTCCAAGCTGCATCATGTCTGTTACCGGCTATCATCTGTCTATTGGCCCTACTATGTCATCTGGCTCTGTTGGCCCTGAAAGCGGCTGTTCATCTGCTCTACTGTGTGACCATCCTCTGGCTCTGTTGGCCCTAGCCAAACTGTTCCTCTGGCTCTGTTGGCCTGGCCCGGCTTCCATCTCATCTCTGGCTCTGTTATTACTGTTTCATCTGGCTCTGTTATTTCTTTGACTGCCCACTCCTCTGGCTCTGTAACCCCTGGCTTCTCCTCTGGCTCTATTGGCCCTAGCCCAAACACCATCACTCTAGCTCTGCTAGCCTGGCAAACACCCCATCACTCTGGCTCTGTGCTATTTGGCTTCCATCTATTTATTTACATCTATCGCTCTGCATTACCTATTTAACACTACATCATCTGCCTCCTACTGGCCTGGCCAGGCTGCATGCTCTGGCTCTGGCCTAAGCTAACCATCATCTGTCTGTTGGCCTGGCTTCGGCTGTCATCTGCTCTATTGGCCCTATTGTGAAGCTAAATGTCTGTCTGCTGGCCCTGGCCCCGGGCGCTCATCTGGCTCTGCTGAGGCCTGGCCCAGCCCACCATCACTCCTGGCTCTGTTGGCCTGAAGCTGACTCCCATCATGTCTGGCTCTGCTCATGTTACTTCCTCATCTGTTCTGCTAGCCTGGCTTGAGCTATCATCTGGCTCTGTGGCCCTAGCCTGACTGTCACTCTTGGCTCTGTTTATACACCTGTCGCTGCAAACTCCTGCTCTCTAGCCCTGGCAACCTGTCACTTCTTTCTTTACTTCTTCTCCTTTTCATCTGCTCTATATCCCTCTTCATCCTCTTTTCCTCTCTATCATCTGCTTCTCTTCTTCCTTGTCTTGCCCTTCTTCTCTCTTCTCTGGCTCTACTACCTCCCCGCCTTTCTATCTTCTTAATCTGGCTCTTTCTCCATCCTTTTGCTTTTCCATCTGGTTCTCTCCTGTCCGCTCTTCTGTCTTCCTCGCCCATCATCTGGCTCTGCTCCCATGCCCCGGGCTATCGCTCTGGCTCTACTGCCTATTTGCTCCACTCTGGCTCTATTGACCCTCTATCTTCCCTCTGGCTCTATTCTCCTTTTCTTCTTGCCATCCTCTCTCTGCTCCCTTCTCTTATCCTCTGTCTGTTCCTGATGCTCCATCATCTGGCTCTGCTGGCCCTGGCCCGGCTCTCTCTGGCTCTGCTGGCCTATTTTTCCATCATCTTCTTCATTGCCCTTTTTTTGGCTCTCTTTTTTTCCTTTCATCATCTGCTCTGCTAATAATTTTTCTGACCATCATCTGGCTCTGTCCTCCTCTCCATCATCTGGCTTTTCCCCTTCTGCTTGTTGCCTCCCAACAACATCCTTGCTTCCTACTATTGTGTCCCCTCTGGCTTTTCCAATACTATCATCTGGCTCTGTTTTTCTCATCTGCTCTGTTTCTCTTCTTTGCATCATCATGCTTTTGCCTGCCCGAACTCATCTGTCTTCTGTTTTCTTCATCATCTCTCTGGCCCTATTTTTTCCTATATTCTCTTTATCTCTGCTCTTGCCTTCCCCTTTTTCACCATCATCTGGCTCTGCTTAGCTAATCTCATCCTCATGCTTCTGCTATTCCTTATGCTCTTTGCCCTACTCGCTCCATCATCTGCTCATATTGGCCCTGGCTCTACCTTTCACTCTGCTCTGTTAGCCTATTTAACTCCATCCTCGTCTATTGACTACCGATTGCTCTCTGCCTTTTGATCTCTTCTGTTACTCTTGATCTCATCTGGCTCTTTCTTTGCTCTGTTTGCCTGTTCTCTGTCTGTCCCTTTCCGTTCATCTGCTCTGTGGCCCTCACGGCCATCCTGCTCGTATTTCCTAACTCGAGCCCTTCATCTCTGCTCTGTTAGCCCTGGCCGAGCATCACTCTCTTTTCTGGTCTGTTCTTCCTATTCCTCTGCTCTTGCCTGTGACTGCCATCATCTGGCTCTGTGCCATCTCTGGTCTTGTGCCTTTTTCTGGCTCTGCTGAGTGTTGACTCAGCTCCTCTGCTCTGGCCCTCTTTACCCCATCATCTGCTCTGTTGCCCTTCTTCTTCATCATCTGCTCTGTTGGCCCTTTTCGACCTGTCATCTTTTTATTCTCATGTTTGATTGCATCATCTGGCTCTGTCTGCCTTTTCATCATCTGCTCTGTTGGCCTGGCCTTTCATCTCTGGCTCTGTTGGCCTAGCCCGGTTCCATCCTGCTCTGTGGCCCTCTCTCTCTTCTTTCTCTTTGCCTTTTTTTGCTCTCCCTATCATCACTCTGCTCTCTCTCTTTAACCTTCATCTGCTCTTTTTTTATCATTTCTCTATTCCTTTTCTGTCTTTATTCTATATTTTTATCCTCTGCTCTCCTGGCCTAGCCCCATTCTTCTCTTCTGTTGGCCCCTTGGCCTTCATCTTCTGCTCTGCTGTGCTTCCTGTTGTTGCTATTCATTTTTTGCTCTCTGTCTGCTGGCTCTTTCCATCTCTGCTCTGCTGCTTTGTCATCTCTCTTTGCCTATTCCTCTCTGTCTTTCTCTATTTGACTTCATCATCTCGGCTCTAGTGCCCTTTTCATCATCTGGCTCTGATGGCCAGCCCTGCACTCTCTCCCTGGTCCTTGGTCTGTTGCCCTCTATCTTCATCCTCTGCTCTCTCTGCTTATCCTCTGTCTGTTATCCCTACCCACTTTGCATCATCTGCTCTACTCCTAATACTTCATCCTCTGGCTCTGCTAGCCCTCCGTCTCATCTCTACTCTGACTCATCATCTGTCTCTTCTGCTTCTGCCTAGAATCTCTTCTTGCCCTGTTTCCGCATCATCTGGCTCTGTTTGCGCCTCGTCTGGCTCTGCTAGCCTGTCCACCTGTCATCTGGCTCTGCTGCCTTGCCCAGCTGTCACTCTGCTCGTTGGCCTATTTGTTTATCATCTGTCTGGCCCTGGGGTCCTCTGGCTCTGTATTCCCTCTTCATCTCGGCTCATATTGGCCCTCCCTGAGCCCGCATCATCTGGCTCTGCTGGCCCTGGCCCAGCTGCATCATCTGGCTCTGCGTGCCTTGACTTCATCTGGTCTTCTTCCTCATCTGGCTCTATTCCTACTCCATCACTCTGTGCCTTCATCTGCTCTGTTGGCCCTGTTGCCTTTATCCTCTGGCTCTGCTGGCCCTTTTGACTCATCACTTCCCCTATTACTCATCATCTGTCTGCTCCCTGTCTACCATCCTCTGTCTTGTCTATTATTCCCTGATTGTTTCCATCCTCTCTCTTTGCTTTTCATCTCTGGCTCTGCTATTTCTACTTCATCCTCTGGCTCTGCACTCCTGCCGCCGCCACTCTGGCTCTGCTAGCCTATTTTCATCCTCTGCTCGTGTGCCCTTCCTCTGCTTTTACTTCTCTGCTCTTTGCCTTTACCATCATCTGCTCTGTTTCCTCTCTTCGCTTTCACTCATCTGTCTCTGCCCTCCTCACCATCATCTTTGTCTTTCCACTCTGGCTCTACTGCCCTAACTACCGCATCACTCTGGCTCTGTTGGCCTATCCTCTGTCTCTGTTTTCATCATTCCTTGCCCTCTCTGCATCCTCTGCTCTGCTCCCCACTTCTCTTCATCATCTGGCTCTGCACTGCCTATTTGCGCTTCCATCATCTGGCTCTTTGCTCTTGTTGCCATCATCTGCTCTTGGCCTTCTTGACTCATCATCTGGCTCTTTTCTTTCCATCCCTCTGGCTCTGCTGTCCTAGCCCGAACTCTCATCTGCTTCTCTTCCTCATCACTCTGTCTTTGTTTTCTTACACCCATCCCTCTCTTTGTTTGCCCCATCCTCTGGCTCTTTGCCTAAATTGACACCCATCCTCTGTCTCCTGCTGGCCTAGCTCGAGCTTCATCTCTGGCTCTGCTGGCCCTACCCGGCCCCATCCTCTTTGTTTTTCCATCCTCTGGCTCTATTAGCCCTACCCTACCTATCCTGTCTCTGCTCCTCTTTGCATCCTCTGTCTTTGCCTATACTCATCACTCTGGCTCTATTGCCCTGTTGCTATCATCTGGCTCTGTTTGTGGCCTGGGATCTATCTGCTCTTAGTTTTATCTTGCTTTTGGCCTATTTCGCTCATCATCTGTCTCTCTCGCCCCGAGCTCCATCATCTGCTTTTCCCCTCTCCTATCATCTGCTTGTTGCCCTTCCATCATCTGCTCTATTGCCTATTCCTGACTTCATCCTCTCTCTGCCTATTACTGCCTTCTCTGTCTCTGCTCTCGACTGCATCACTTGCTCTATGCCTGCCCTTTTTGCTTCCATCATCTGCTCTTTGCTTTCCGCTCATCCTCTGCTCTATTCTTTTCCTTCCATCATCTGTCTCTTTCCTCGGCCCGAGCCCATCCTCTGCTCTGTTGTATTTGACTTCATCCTCTGTCTTTCCATCTCTGGCTCTATTGCCTCTTATATCATCTCTCTATTGCTTTTGACCCCATCATCTGTCTCTCCTTTCTCCCTCTCTTTCTTCATCATCTTTCTGTTGGCCCACTTCTCCATCACGCTCTGCTATAATATTTGCTCTATTCCCTTTCCTCCTCTGCCTTTTACCTCTTTCATCTCTCTCTGTACTGGGAACTGCATCCTCTGCTCTGCTGCCCTCCAACTTCCTCTGTCCTGTGCTATTTTTGCCCACCCCATCATCTGCTCTTTTTTCTCTTTTTGCATCATCTGCTCTTCCATCCCTGCTCTCTGGCCCTGCCCTCTCATCTGCTCTGTTGTATCACTCTGTTCTTTACCCTTTACTGCATCCTCTCTCTGCTATTTATTTCATCTCTCTCGCTTCTGCCTCTTTCATCTCTCTCTGTTTTTCATCCTCTGCTCTGTGTCTCATCTTGCTCTTTTTCTATCCATCACTCTCTTCTGTCCTTGCTCCTTCATCTGGCTCCTGCCTGGCCCCAGCTGCATCATCTGCTCTGCTGCCTTCTGACTTCATCTCTGTCCTGTTCATCTGCTCTGTTGGCTTTTTGCTTCATCATCTGGCTCTTTCCCTCATCATTGCTCTGTTCCTTTACCATCATCTGTCTACTACTTTCTCATCTCTGTCTTTTCCTCCTGATTTCATCATCTCTCTGTCTCATCATCTGGCTCTATGGCTGTCGATGATCATCTGCTCTGTCTATTTCTCTCATCTGCTCTTGCCTCTTATCACTCTCGTCTCTATTGGCCCCTATTTACCATCCTCTTATGTGCTCCCTCATCTGGCTCTGCTACCCTGGCTCCACTCACCATCTCTGCTCCTCTAAATACTTTTTGCCATCATCTGTTTTGCTTCTCGCTTCCATCCTCTGCTCCTGTGTGCCTAATTATCACCTGTCTATTCCTATTTCTGCTCTCTGGCTCTGTGCCTGCTTACATCACTCTGTCATCATTATATCTCTTTCTCCCTTTTTACTCATTCGCGCTTAACTTTATTCTGCTCTTATACCTCCATCGCTCTGGCTCCTGTTCTGCTCCATCATCTGGCTCTATTGTATACTTTACATCTCTCAGCTCTATTAAGCCCCTTTTTATCATCTGATTTGCCTATTTTATCTCTCGTCCTTGCCGCTGGCCCGACTTCATCATCTGCTCTGTTGCTATTTCTCTAGCTCTGCTGGCCCTAGCCCGGCTGTTCCTCTGGCCTGGTAGCCCTAGCCCAGCTGTCTTTCTGGCTCTGCCTATTACTGTCATCTGGCTCTGCTAGCCCTATTTAACCATCTCTAATCTGTGCTTCCCTAACCTGACTTCCTCATCTAACTCTATTCTGTCCTCTAGCTCTACTAGTTCTTTAGCTGCCTCCACTCTTTGATAGGTTATTATGAATTTTAGTTTCGGATTTTGAAGATATGCAGAGTTGGGGTTGGGATTAGATATATAAAGAGATATCGGAATTAGGGTTGGGATTCTTTGAAGATGTCAGAGTTGGGGTTGGATTAATTCTTGTATATATTGATGTCAGAGTTAGGTTTGGATTGAATTATAAAGAGATATCAGGTTAGGGTTAGGTTTGATATACAGATGTCAGTTGGGGTTGGATTGAATATATAAGGATATGTCAGAGTTAGGGTTAAGTTGGATATATACAGATGTCAGAGTTAGGGTTAGATGTATTACTATACATTATTAAGATACTATGTAAATATGTAAAGCTAGTTCCATTTCGTTACAATATTGAAGCATAAATCATTAAAACAAATATCCACTGGAGCCATTCCATTTGTACTTTGACTGGATAACTTAGCCTGGGTATCAGTCTGTTTAGCTAATCCCTCCCCCTGTCCTCCATGGGGTTTCTCATTATGCATACTACCTGTTTAGCTAATCCACTCCCTGTCCTCATGGGGTTTCTCATTATACATACTACCTGTTTAGCTAACCCACTCCCTGTCACTCCATGGGGTTTCTCATTATGCATACTACCTGTTAACCTAACCCCACTCCCTGTCCTCCATGGGGTTTCTCATTATGCATACTACCTGTGCCTAATCCTCTGTCCTCCATAGGGGTTTCTCATTATGCATACTACCTGTGCCCTAGCCCACTCCCTGTCCTCCCATGGGGGTTTCTCGTATACATACCTGTTAGCCTAATCCACTCCTGTCCTCCATAGGGGTTTCTCATTAGCATACTACCTGTTAACCCTAACCCCACTCCCTGTCCTCCATGGGGTTTCTCATTATCATACTACTGTTGCTAATCCACTCTGTCCTCCTTAGGGGTTTCTCATTATACATACTACCTGTTTAGCTAATCCACTCCCTGTCCTCCCATGGGGATTTCTCATTATACATACTACTGATTACTCCTGTCCTCCGTAGGGATTTCTCATTATGCATACTACCTGTTTATTTAATCCCACTCCTGTCCTCCATGGGGGTTTCTCATTAAGCATACTACCTGTTTAGGCTAACCCACTCCCTGTCCTCCATGAGGGTTTCATTATCACATGCTACCTGTTTAGCTAATCCCTCCCTGTCCTCCATGGGGTTTCTCATTATGCATACTGCCTGTTTGCTAATCACTCCTGTCCTCCATAGGGTTTCTCATTATGCATACTACTTAGCCCTAACCCCCTCCCTGTCCTCATGGGGTTTCTATTCATACTACCTGACTAATCCTGTCCTCCTGGGTTTCTCATTATACATACTACCTGTTAACCCTAATCCCCTCCCTGTCCTCCATGGGGTTTCTCATTATGCATACTACTGTTGCTAATCCACTCCTGTCCTCCATGGGGTTTTCTCATTATACATACTACCTGTTTTAGCTAATCCTCCCTGTCCTCCATAGGGATTTCTCATTATGCATACTACCTGTTTGGCTAATCCACTCCCTGTCACTCCATGAGGTTTCTGTTTATACATACTACTGTTTACTACCACTCCCTGTATCACTCCAGGGTTTCTCATTATGCATACTACCATTATGCATACTACCTCAATCAATCAATTTTATTTTATATATCCCTTCGTACATCAGCTAATATCTCCAGTGCTGTGCAGAAATGTACCTAAGGCCCCAGGCAGCTAGTAGTACGGGTGTAGAGCACGGTGGCTGGAAAAACTCCTGGTAAGGCCAAAAATGGGAGGGGAGCCTGGAAGGAACCACTATGGGGGGTGGCCCAGTCCTCTTCTGCTGTGTGCCGGGTGGAGGTTATACAGAACCATGCCAAATGTTCCAAAAATGTTCATAAGTATTAAGCATGGTCAAATAATAATCGGAATAAATCTCAGTTGGCTTTTCATAGCCGATCATTAAGAAGTTGAAAACAGCAGGTCTGGGACAGGTAGGGTTTGTTGGCATGAGCAGAACAGTTGAAACTGGAATAGCAGCCAAGGCCAGGCGGACTGGGGACAGCTCGGGTGTCAGCATGCCCGGTAGTCCTGACCGTATGGTCCTAGGGCTCAGGTTCTCAGAGAAAGAAACCGAGGGGTAGATCATACTTAGAAATTCACTGGAATGCTGGATAAACGGGAAGTACTCCTATAACCAACTGCCTGTGATTAATTACTTTCAGCTCAACTGGTGGGCACGGGCGGCAGAACGCGCCAAGGTGGTGGGTTCGAGGCACGGGACCACCCATGCAAAAATGTATGCATGCATACTGATGTGTAAGCTTTGGATAAAGCGTCTGCTAGTGGCATTATATATAATAGTATGTGGGGTTTCTCATTATGCATACTGTTTAGCTAACCCACTCCACACTGTCCTCCATGGGGTTTCTCATTATACATACTACTGTTTAACTAACCTACTCCCTGTCCTCCATGGGGTTTCTCATTATCATACTATGTTTAGCCTAATCCACTCCCTGTATGTCACTCCATGGGGTTTCTCATTATCATACTACCTGTTTAGCTAATCCACTCCTGTCCTCCATGGGGGTTTCTCATTATCATACTACCTGTTAACCCCTAATTCCACTCCCTGTCCTCCATGGGTTTCTCATTATACATACTACCTGTTAACTAAATCCACTCCCTGTGTCCTCCATGGGGGTTTCTCATTATGCATACTACCTGTTAACCCCTAACCCACTCCTGTCCTCCATGGGGGTTTCTCATTATACATACTACCTGTTAACCTAATCCACTCCCTGTCCACTCCATGGGGATTTCTCATTATGCATACTACTGTTAACCTAATCCACTCCTGTCCTCCCTTAGAGGTTTCTCATTATACATACTACCTGTTTAGCTAATCCACTCTGTCCTCCATGGGGTTTCTCATTATGCATACTACCTGTATTAACCCTAATCCCTCCCTGTCCTCCATGGGGTTTCTCATTATGCATGTACTACCTGTTTAGCTAACCCTCCCTGTCCTCCATGAGGTTTCTCATTATGCATACTACCTGTTTAGCTAATCACTCCCTGTCACTCCATGGGATTTCTCATTATACATACTACCTGTTTAAGCTAACCCACTCCTGTCCTCCATGGGGTTTCTCATTATCAACCTGTTAACCTAACTCACTCCCCCTGTCCTCCATGAGGTTTCTCATTATACATACTACTGTTTAGCTAATCCCTCCCTGTCCTCCATGGGGTTTCTCATTATGCATACTACT
>NW_025538396.1:0-19879 GCF_020615455.1 Coregonus clupeaformis | reverse complement strand
TTGCATTGACAGGAACGACTCACACAGACCAGTGCGCAATAACCAATCTGCGCTGCAGTAGGCCTATATGCAAATAGAGCATTGCCATATATGGATCTGTGCCATTCACTTTGAAGTGGACTGTAATTACAGCATGAGCATTTGTGAGATGTTTTGAGATCAAAGCGAGAGCTACATGTAGCGACGTGTGTATATTTGTTCATATCCTTTGCTAGTTAGTGAGTTATTAGCCCAGTTATAGATAATTTGTAGTCAGCAGAGGGGGAGTGATTGCTTCCTACAAGAGCACAAAACGTGTGCATTTCTAGACATATTTGAAAAGCGAGTCAGGTAAAGAGCTTTTTTTTTGTCTTAAAGGGGCAGTGTTGTAATTTGAGACAGGCTTGAATAAGCTAAGTAGCCAATAGGCAGAGGGTAGCATAATTTGTCTGATTTTCTGTAATAATGGCATGGGAATAATGATGCATTTTATTTTGTAAAGTGGTTTCTTGCATCAAACAACACAACAACATTTTCAGTCACCTCCTTGTCTGAAGAACAAGTGGATAAACAGGTTAATGTCAAGCCCTGCATGTTTTTTCAAAAGTCGGATGGAATTTAGGCCTACATTGAACACCACACATCGGCTGCTACTGTAGAATGAACAATAGAACAGCTATTTTCATGTTAAAATGTTATGGGATGCATTTGCTGCATTGTTTTTGATGGTAGGCCACTCTGGTAGGCCTAAATCATGATCAGCCACAGTAGCCTACTTGACCACTGTTAAAACTAACTTAAAGCGGGTACAACCTCAGTGTTCACAGTAAACGCGCACCGGAAGTTGCACAGAATTTTCACAACGTTCAAGTTTGCGCTCAGCAGACCTGAAAATTTGCTCATTGACGAAAATAATTAGAGGGAACATTGGTCAGGAAATGTCGAGACCCTTTAGGTGGGTCACAGTGCCAAAAGGTTTGAGAATGAAATGGTGTAGAGTCACTCGAAAACCCTCTCTGTTCTCCACAGTCTGGGTTTGGGAAAGTGTCAAGGACTGAAGTGGGTCCTCCTGATCACATTCACTTTTCACAAAGGGAGTAGTGAATATGGAGTCTTTGATGTTAAAGAGCCCTTTAAGCTGTTCTTCCTCCTGACTGATTATGAGTTCCTCCTGTTCTTCCTTGACCTGTGTGGGTTCTGGGTCCTCCTGCACCAGATTGGGGCTCCAGACCTGATCACAGTGCTGCTGCTCAGAGGTAACCTCCTCCCCAGAGGCAGCGAGAGAGAACTAGAGGGAGTCTTTTCTACATAGCTTTATCTCCGATGTGATCCGCAGCAGTCTCCGTAGCCAGTTATTCTCCTCTTTGGATTGGGAAATCTCCCTCCTGGTACTCCACCACCGCTTTCTCTACTACCTAAAAATCTCCATGCCAGCCGCCATTAAATGCTCATTAAAAAACACACTCAAAGACTGAGGTTAGCCATTTTGAGTGGATCCTTGAGTTGGGTATTCAGTTGAATGGTGAAGAGATCCAATGGTGGGATACAGGGTCGCTGCTTACACTGACTGAGCTGTGACTGGAGATATTATTTTGATTATCTGGATGGTCACAGGAAATGTCAAGACCTTTAGGTAATCAAAATATCAGCCGCCATTTAAAGCTAATTAAAAAACCAACTCAATCATTGGAGTTCAGCCATTTTGAGTGGACCCTTGAGTTGGGTATTCAGTTGAATGGATCTTTAGTCCACAAAAGCAATGTTCAAAATCAAAACAGGATGTCTTGATTCTTCTGTGTTGTCCTCTCCTTTTATGCTTTTCAGCCCCGGGTGGTAAGCTTAGAGATGCCAGCTGGATGGGGTTCCGTGCTGGAATAGATAAGAACAGAAATGTGCACCCTTGGAAAGTATTGAGAAACGCTGCTCTAGACGAAGCTGGATGGGTGATATGGTGTGAGTGATCCGACAGCTCCCAGTCTCAATGTGAATGAACTATTCAAAATTCTCATTCTAAATGGACACTGTCCCCTTTCAACTATTGCTTTTTTAAAGGAAATTACATTTATCTTTTTATTTTCTTATTCATGATCTATGAACTTTATGAAATGAATCCCCTCTACCTTTTCCTATACAGCAGCCATACATGTTCCTTAAAACAGTATCTATATAGAGCGGTGGCCCCCTCCAATGTTCCATCACAGAGAAGGGGCTAGGCAGGGGGACATGGTAGAGAACCCCTATTTTCCGGATAGTCGCGTCATTGGGCCTGTCTGTATGGGTCGCAATAGGCTGCCTGAAGCCAACGGACTGTAAGGAAGCCCCCCCACCCTTCACACCCCAAAAAGAAAGTCTGTTTCAGTTAGCCAGTCTCACAATGCTGCCATTCTCTTCTCAGCCAAAAGCCTGTCTGTTTGACTCAGTCCATCCCAGGATGATCGCTCTCCATCTCTCCTTCGTTCCCTCTTCCCTCTCTCCCCACCTTCTCAAAGTGTGCTAATTAGACACAGAGATCATCAAGTCAATTATGGAGAGACTCATTAATGGGCCTCAGCTAGGGAATGTTGGGCCAGACTGACAGTCAACCGTTGCCAACAATGCTTTCTGGACACAAAAAAGGAACCAGTCATTGAGTGGCAGTCTAGAGTGTGCTGTGGTGTGCCGTGCTGGCGCATCCAAAAATATTTTACAGGCAGCAGATTGTGGAGTCCAAGGTTCTGCTCCTATGACCAACTTTCCTCACTGTTCCTGTCATTAGTTTAAATACAGCACAATACGTATGTAGCAATATCTCTGTATCTCTTAATTAGATTTAAAAAAATAATGGCGGAACCTTTTTTTGTAAATTGTCAGAATTTAGCGTAGTAAACAATGTAATTGTAAACAAACCAACACTGTAGGGCCTATAGCCTTAACACATGGTTAAAACTATCATTTTCATCTTATGGATGGATATTCCTTGCATCATTAGCCCTGTGTATGAATTTGAGAGTGGTTACATTTCTCCAGCCCCATTCTTCACCAGTGGCGGGGTGGTCGCTTTGTTGTTGTTTAAACTGCAGATTGCACCTTTTTAAGAGTAATCTTTCAAACCAAGATTGATTAAAGTAATTGTCTCTTTCTACAAACTATTGAAACGTCAGGTGGTCATAAGGTTAGAGATATGTCCACCTGCTTTAAAAATCCTCTCTAAACTCAATGGACGAGAGTCCAGCTTTAACTGGGTGAAGACTGGTTGAAAGTGATAGGGAGGAACCTTAAGAGTAATACAAAGAAAATTAAAACAAAATCTGCCCTTGATTTAAACAATAACTGTGGTTTAAAAATCTACAGATTAATAAAAAAATTGCTATTGCCCCTTTTCTGTCTGGTAGAAAATATCACATATGGTACAGTATCAGGCATATGGTCCATGTTGCGTAGGGAAGAAGAATAGAAAAGTGCAATTTTTCTGATGGATTACCTAGTTATTAGTATCTGATATTCCATTCTCTGGCAATGACAAAAATCTGGGTTTTGTTCTGCAGTCTATCCAGGTTGCATGCAAAGACTAAGCCATGTGTCTTTATTCTTAACGCCATGATACAAATATTTTATACCTCTCTTTTATCCAAAACTGAACAAATTCATTCTGTGAGGTTGGGGGATTTATTTTCTCAACAGATTGGACCAGTCATACATTTTTGGATAATACCTGTATCTACAGCAGTATTTACACAATATTATTCAAGAGTGTGTATGGAGGGGGAGGGAGTTATGTATTGGGATTAAGGAATAGAGAATAAAGCAATTCCTTGGTGCGAATTAGGGGGAGCCTGGCATACTCATCGACGTGACGCCAGGCCAGTGCCGCTTTGGCCCTGGCAGCAGATGTCTTGTGTTATCATTTGATGATTAAAAACATTGACCCCACTCAGCCATTCCTCCTCCTCCTCCTCCTCCTCCTCCTCCTCAGTAAATGAAGACCTGTGCCCCTCATACCTCCTATCTGTCTTGTATCTGTTGCCACATTGGGAATGTCTATGTGGGGACAGTGGGGAGGCAGTAGTCCCCTATCTCCCCAAGGCCAGGGGACCTGGGTTAGTCTCCAGGGAACCGTGAAGCATTGTAACCTCCAGGGGAGTTCTGAAAAGTAGCAGGCCTGAATTTGTTTTACTCTTTTGCAATAATGAAGCGTCTACTAAATGGCATATATTATATTCTTATTATTGACTATTTAACTATAATGACTATAAAAACAACAAAATTAAGCTGTGTCTGATGTAGTAAAAGTATGCCAAATACATTAGGCTTGAATATAGCTCATTTTCACCTTTAAATACACTGAAGATAATCCTTGGTGGGTACTATCGGCAGTTCATGAGCCATTCATCATGCTCTGGCTTGGTACAGACCAGAGGGAGGGAAGGAATGGGGGATAAGGGAAGCAGGGGCTAGGAGGGTTACTGGGTGATGTGTGGAAAGTGTCCAGGGCAGTAATGTCTCCCATTAACGTTTGCCTCTTTCTTACAGACATGTGGCTGCTTCGTCCTTCCCCACCAACTGTGTGGCAGGATTAGAGCAAATGAGGCTAAGAACAGATTGGAAAAAAGGGGAAAAGTAAAATAAGAAGAAAATCGGTTTAAAATGCAAACATTAATTCACAATTAATGACAATGAATTTAACCTCCGTGTGGTTTGTTCAGGTCAGTATTTCCTGAAAGTCAGTGAAATTTGTAACAAAACTATGTGATGATTGGTAGATGCCTGGTGGCCAATGAGTGGACATGGCATTTTTTTATATTTGTCTTTTTTGTAAACTACTGTATGTTAAAATAAATTGGTCCAAAAATGAATGCTGCACAGAATAGAGACAGCAGAGGACATGTTATGGACATTTAGGCCAAACACTACTGTCAATGCAGTTGACATTCTCATTTCATTTTCTCCAGACTACATTTGACTATACACTATCATCATGTTGATTTTACACATCTTTCTTTTGTATTACCCATAGAAATAGAAATAATGTATTATCCTTCTTATTGTTTTTTCTTAAATGTTTTCTCCATATACACATTACACGGTCTGTGGCTGAACTGGATTGTCTAACAGAGATGTCAGAGTGCATGGCCATCTTCAAGCATCCATGCTCAGAGTAGCATTGGCCTGTGTTCCAGATTGTCTCTGTTGTCAGGCTCCACAGAGGGTAGCCTATGTGGCTGTGCAGTGGGGCGTGCAGTCCTCTGACAGGGGGAACAGAAGTAGCCTGGTTGGATCTACGACCCCCAGTCCCTCCCCGAGGTGAAACAGTTGCTCCCTAATGTAACGCATATGCTCCTTGACATCCTCCCGGTGCCCCGCCAGATGCCTGGTCAGAATTGGTTGTATCCTTGATAGGATAATTTATTCTTTATTAGGGTCATTCCCTAGTGACTTTGTGGTGTTTTAGTAATGAATATATTATCAATGAAGCTACAACAGTGAAAAGACCACACAAACACCACATTGTGAACATCTGCACACAAAACAATTCATTGTGATTTTTTTCCACACCCTTTTACACTGTGAAAGCTGAATAGGTCATGTCCATGCATTTCCCCGTGGTTTATGGTAAATTCAGCATGCACGCATACACAAAAGACACAGCCTACACATTAGTACACTCTTAGAAAAAAAGGTGCTATCTAGAACCAAAAAGGGTTCTTCAGCTGTCCCCATAGGAGAACCCTTTGAAGAACCCCTTTTGGTTACAGGTAGAACCATTTTAGTTCCAGGATGGACATGGAACCCAAAAGAGTTCTACCTGGAACCAAAAAAGGTTCTACCTGGAATCATAAAGGGTTCTCCTATGGGGACAGCTGCAGAACCATTTTGGAACCCTTTTTTCTAAGAGTGTATGTCACATAAATGGGTACCTCAAAAATCATTGTTTATTCTATATACAGTGTCACCTCAGAGCTCTGAGCTAAAATGACTGACAATAACACACATGACAAATTAAGCTAATTGAATGCCTCCAGTGGAATTACCATAAACTACTAAAACAATCATCCTCTGTGAGATCAGACAACAAAAGCCAGGACCCACACCACAGGTTGCATCAGGAGGCATCTTATTTAGTTGGCCATCACTTAATATTTGCTGCTTATCTCATTGTAGGCCCCAAATCCAAGTTAACTCGGATTATCCTTCATGAAAAAGGCATTAAGGGAAGGATAACCTCTGCTTCGAATTAGTTCATCTACTGGCACGTTAATGAGTCTTGTACTGGATTGGAATTGCTTAAATTAAAAGTAAATATCAACAGTAATTTGACTAAAGGAGGGTGAGTGCCTGGCCTGGCCTCAATAAATCATCCTGTATAATGCATTAAGTGATTTGATTCCCCTGGGTCGTTGCTGTAATCATGTAATGTAAGTGAAAAACAATAAAATTAACAGGTTATCAGTCAAATTAAACAACTCAATTTAAGTGGGGGGCAGTCCTGACTGGCATTTAAAGGGGCTAGACTTTAAGTTGAGTCAAGGCACTTGCTTATTGGGGTGTCCTATGCTGATCGGCACTTGGGGTGCCAATTTATTTATCTGTAATTTGACCCATGACCTTTAGGCAACAAATCATTTAGGACTTTTCCTGGGGAAAGTTATGTTTTACAGTTCCTTAAATCAGCTTTTCAACCACTTCTCACAAATCTGATTGAAACAGATTTACCAGTGACATTTATTTTCTGGTATTGTTCTGATATTCAAGGTCACAAAGCTGTTACTGGCTTTATAAAAACTGTCATCTAAGTTGTTGCAATTGTTTGCATAGGATATATGCTATGTGGAAGTATGTATTTTTGCAATATCTACTTTATGATTAAACTGGGGGAGTTTTGATTGCTGCTTTATTGCTGCAGCTTATTTTACCAATTGTATTTGCTGAATTTCATATAAGCCTAAAAGAGCATGTGAAAAGGATTTGGGTCTACAGAGTCTCAGAGCCCCATGTTTTATTTTTATTTTTATGAATGCTCATAATGTCCCTGCTTAGACACTGAGTATACAAAACATTAAGAACAACTGCTCTTTCCATGACAGACTGACCAGGTAAATCCAGGTGAAAGCTATGATCCCTTATTGATGTCACTTGTTAAATCCACTTCAATCAGTGTAGATGAAGGGAAGGAGACAGGTTAAAGAAGGATTTTTAAGTCTTGAGACAATTGAGACATGGATTGTGTTTGCCTGCCATTCAGAGGGTGAATGGGCAAGACAAAATATTTAAATGTCTTTGAACAGGGTATGGTAGTAGGTGCCAGGTGCAACGGTTTGTGTCAAGAACTGCAACAGTGCTGGATTTTTCACGCTCAACATTTTCCTGTGTGTATCAAGAATGGCCACCGCCCAAAGGACATCCAGCCAACTTGAAACAATTATGGGAAGCATTGGAGTCAACGTTGGCCAGCATCCCCGTGGAACGCTTTTGACACCTTGTAGAGTCCATGCCCTGGTGTTCCTAATGTTTGGTATACTCAGTGTATACCATGTATGCAGGGTTGGGGAGTAACGGATTACATGTAACTTGATTACCAAAAAAATATTGTAATCAGATTACAGATATTTTTGCAAAAACTAGATGATTACTAAATTCAGGATTTTTCTGTTTGTTCAATTACATTAAAATCAGCAATGAAAAAAGGCACACATTTAAGTTTGTTCAGACTAAATGAGTCTGACCACAAGCCAGAGACAACTATGATGACACACCAAATGCGCCTGATGGATCGTGGGAAAAGAGCAAGAATAAGCTTTTGTAGGCTACACTGTAACGGAAAACTGTAATTTATACGGTAATTTGAGGACAGTAAAGCACTCTGAAACATTTTCCTGCAGCACACTGTAAATGATGATGCATTGTGGGAAAATGTTGTGGACAGGGAAATAATTGCTGCATTTCGAATGGCACTGTAATTCATCCCCACAGAATACAGTACCGTACCGTATCTTTGGAACACTAAAAACCTTATGACCATTAGTGGGTGCATGGTATTGTATTTTCTGGCTCATTAACCTATTTTGAGGCTTGCCTTGTAAGAGGCTACATTTGTTGCACCCGTGAGGGAGAATGCTGTGCCAAATTAACTCTTATGTGGTTAAAGTGCCCCATCAATTTAAAATGTATAGAGGACAGATTAGAGTGGCAGAAAACCTTCAACCTTAAATGGTTGAGCATTTTGCCTTGTCCTTTTGGTCTGTTTTGTCCTGTAGTTGCTGTCAGTTTGGAAGCCTTTGTTAAGGTCTCTAGAAGTGCCACCAAATATTCATTAATAATATGCTGTAATGTGTAAACACTTTATCTAGCAGCCAACCTGCTTGCACAAATCCCTTGTAATTACATTAGAATACTGTGAAATACAACCCCCTCCTCTCATTGAATTTCATTCATTCATTCATCCATCCACTAATTCATTATGATTATGGGAGCGTTTACTTAACTTTTTTTACAGTATAATACTGTCAATTTTAAAGGTAGCATAATGTACTGTGTGTCATTACACAGTACTTGCTTTGATACCGTATTTACAGTGCTAATTTTCTCTACTTTTGCATATTTGTGATACTGAATGTTATCAGATCTTCAACCAAAACCTAATATTAGATAAAGGGAACATAAGTGAACAAATAACACAACAATTACATATTTATTTCATAAACAAAGTTATGCAACACCCAATTCCCCTGTGTGAAAAAGTAATTGCCCCCTTACACTCAATAACTGGTTATGCCACCTTTAGCTGCAGTATTTGGTTTTCGCCAGGCATAATGGGACCCATCTCGTCCAAAAAGTTGACTCAAGTTTGCCAAAAAGCACCTGGATGATCATCAAGAGTCTTGGAAGAACGTTCTATGGACAGATGATTCAAAAGTATAACTTTTTGGACGACATGGTTCCAGTAATGCCTGGCGAAAACCAAACTCTGCATTCCACAGTAAGAACATCATACCAAAGGTCAAGCATGGTGGTGGTGGTGTGATGGTTTGGGGATGCTTTGCTGCCTCAGGACCTGGATGACTTGCCTTAATAGAAGGAACCATGAATTCTGCTCTGTATCAGAGAATTCTACAGGAGAATGTCAGACCATCCATCTGTGAGCTGAAGCTGAAGCGCAGCTGGATCATGCAGCAAGACAATGATCCAAAACACACAATCAAGTCTACATGAAAATTGCTAAAAAAGCAACAAATTGGAAGTTTTGGAATGGCCTAATCAAAGTCAGACCTAATCCCAATTGAGATGTTGTGGCAGGACTTGAAACGAGCAGTTCATGCTTGAAAACCCACACGTCACTGAGTTAAAACAGTTCTGCATGGAAGAGTGGGCCAAAATTCCTCCACGCGACATGAGAGACTGATCAACAACTACAGGAAGCATTTGGTCGGAGTCATTGCAGCTAAAGGTGGCACAACCAGTTAATGAGTGTAAGGGGGCAATTACTTTTTCACACAGGGGAATTGGGTGTTGCATAACTTTGTTTATGAAATAAATATGTAATTGTTGTGTTATTTGTTCACTCACAGTGGGGGAAAAAAGTATTTAGTCAGCCACCAATTGTGCAAGTTCTCCCACTTAAAAAGATGAGAGAGGCCTGTAATTTTCATCATAGGTACACGTCAACTATGACAGACAAAATGAGGAAAGAAAATCCAGAAAAATCACATTGTAGGATTTTTAATGAATTTATTTGCAAATTATGGTGGAAAATAAGTATTTGGTCAATAACAAAAGTTTCTCAATATTTGTTATATACCCTTTGTTGGCAATGACACAGGTCAAACGTTTTCTGTAAGTCTTCACAAGGTTTTCACACACTGTTGCTGGTATTTTGGCCCATTCCTCCATGCAGATCTCCTCTAGAGCAGTGATGTTTTGGGGCTGTCGCTAGGCAACACGGACTTTCAACTCCCTCCAAAGATTTTCTATGGGGTTGAGATCTGGAGACTGGCTAGGCCACTCCAGGACCTTGAAATGCTTCTTACGAAGCCACTCCTTCGTTGCCCGGGCGAAGTGTTTGGGATCATTGTCATTTTTTATATTTTTTTCACCTTTATTTAACCAGGTAAGCCAGTTGAGAACAAGTTCTCATTTACAACTGCGACCTGGCCAAGATAAAGCAAAGCAGTACGATAAAAACAACAACACAGAGTTACATATGGGGTAAAACAAAACAAAGTCAAAAATACAACAGAAAAAAATATATATACAGAGTGTGCAAATGTAGCAAGTTATGGAGGTAAGGCAATAAATAGGCTATAGTGCAAAATAATTACAATTAGTATTAACACTGGAATGATAGATGTGCAAGAGATGATGTGCAAATAGAGATACTGGGGTACAAATGAGAAAAATAAATAACAATATAGGGATGAGGTAGTTGGGCGGGCTAATTTCAGATGGGCTGTGTACAGGTGCAGTGATCGGTAAGGTGCTCTGACAACTGATGCTTAAAGTTAGTGAGGGAGATAAGTGTCTCCAGCTTCAGAGATATTTGCAATTTGTTCCAGTCATTGGCAGCAGAGAACTGCTGAAAGACCCAGCCACGTTTCATCTTCAATGCCCTTGCTGATGGAAGGAGGTTTTCACTCAAAATCTCACGATACATGGCCCCATTCATTCTTTCCTTTACACGGATCAGTCATCCTGGTCCCTTTGCAGAAAAACAGCCCCAACGCATGATGTTTCCACCCCCATGCTTCACAGTAGGTATGGTGTTCTTTGGATGCAACTCAGCATTCTTTGTCCTCCAAACACCACGAGTTGAGTTTTTTACCAAAAGTTATATTTTGGTTTCATCTGACCATATGACATTCTCCCAATCCTCTTCTGGATCATCCAAATGCACTCTAGCAAACTTCAGACGGGCCTGGACATGTACTGGCTTAAGCAGGGGGACACGTCTGGCACTGCAGGATTTGAGTCCCTGGCGTAGTGTGTTACTGATGGTAGGCTTTGTTACTTTGGTCCCAGCTCTCTGAGGTCATTCACTAGGGTCCCCCCGTGTGGTTCTGGGATTTTTGCTCACCGTTCTTGTGATCATTTGACCCCAGGGGGTGAGATCTTGCGTGGAGCCCCAGATCGAGGGAGATTATCAGTGGTCTTGTATGTCTTCCATTTCCTAATAATTGCTCCCACAGTTGATTTTTTTCAAACCAAGCTGCTTACCTATTGCAGATTCAGTCTTCCCAGCCTGGTGCAGGTCTACAATTTTGTTTCTGGTGTCCTTTGACAGCTCTTTGGTCTTGGCCATAGTGGAGTTTGGAGTGTGACTGTTTGAGGTTGTGGACAGGTGTCTTTTATACTGATAACAAGTTCAAACAGGTGCCATTAATACAGGTAATGAGTGGAGGACAGAGGAGCCTCTTAAAGAAGAAGTTACAGGTCTGTGAGAGCCAGAAATCTTGCTTGTTTGTAGGTGACCAAATACTTATTTTCCACCATAATTTGCAAATAAATTCATTAAAAATCCTACAATGTGATTTTCTGGAGAAAAAAATTCTCAATTTGTCTGTCATAGTTGACGTGTACCTATGATGAAAATTACAGGCCTCTCTCATCTTTTTAAGTGGGAGAACTTGAACAATTGGTGGCTGATTAAATACTTTTCTCCCCCCACTGTATGTTCCCTTTATCTAATATTAGGTTTTGGTTGAAGATCTGATAACATTCAGTATCACAAATATGCAAAAGTAGAGAAAATTAGAAAGGGGGCAAATACTTTTTAATAGCACTGTATATATTACAGTAGGTGTACTGTAATATGAAATACAGAATTTTAAGCTACTGTCAAATTCATGCTAACCCCTTTACAGTGTACAGTCCAAGCTATGTCTTCCAATAGTGCGTCTACTGCCAAAGATTATCCAAAGATTATCCAGTTTGAATAAACGTTTGGAGTTAAAATACGACAGCAGTGGTGTAGTAGGCCTAGTCTACTGGCGATACAGATATCACTTATTGATATCTACATAGCGCATTGATGTGAATCACACTGCTGTTCTCTCATTTATATATTTGCGCCTTACGGATTGTGGTTGTTGTGGATGACTGTTCACAAATGTATATGTGTATTTTAACCCAATAATGGTTGAAGTTAAGAAGTTCAAGATGCCTATCAATCATTGTTTTTGCGACCAGTGGCCAGCCAGTGAAAAATACGCTCTAGCGTGGATCCCTGCCTATGGAACGTCTGCGTGGTATTGTGCTCCATACTGTCCAAAACTAGTTACATTTAAGAAGACCACGAGTGGGGCTTTAATTGCTCAATCTAATTCGTGGTGCTAATATATATTTTTATATAGGTCTAATCACACCCGTCGCTATGGGCGGGCCATGAGGGGCCGGGCCCGCCCCCAAAAATGCTTGTGCCCCCCCACTTGAGGGAATTTATTATTAAATATACGTACTGTAGGCTAATAATAATTGTGCCCTGCCCTCCCATGCATTTCATATGCCCCCCTTAAGACTGAGGTCTGGCGACGGGTCTGGGTCTAATGGACACATGCTCAAACTCGCACACTTTCGATAGACTTAAACAGCTGCAAATTTTCTAGATATCAAAGTGTTTGTGACGAGTACTGAGGATACGAAGAGGCAGATGCAGGAATCAACAAGGCAAACGTTCACTTAACAATGAGAACGAGAATAACAACGCACGCGTAAACGACACAACGCTAACAATTCCACACAACAATGACTGAACAGTCCAGGGCTATATAGTGGTGGTGATGAGATGATGAGGTGCAGGTGCGCTGGAGGTGATTAGGGTGCGTTGGGTTTCCATTCCTGTGTTGCCGAGGTAGTGCGCTCCAGACCAGTGGCTCAGTAGACTGCCGAATCAGAGCGCCGGAGGAGCAACGGTAGGAGACTTGACAGTGTTACCAACAAAAACGTAAACAATAGGTCTATAGCAAATTTTCATTTGCAAATAGCACGTTTTGGTAGTGATCAAAGCATGCCATTCCATGACATCAGCATTTATTTTTCAGCTCAAAGCTTCGTTTTTAGGTTATGCTCAGGTAAAAGAATTTGGCTAATCTATATTTCCATATTTCCAAGTCCAATTCTTGAAGATCATGGGGTATTAAATTAATTGGAATCACTGGAAATCTGACAGACTTTGGTTTTTTAATGTAAAGAGATAGCCTAATCATATTATCTGTAGTAGAAAGCAATGGTTTAGAAGAAGTCTACATAACCAACCCATAAAGTAAAATGCAACATCCATTTATGGTCAGCTATATAAACTCTAACATTGATTTATCCTGCCATAGATGTCATTCAATTGGAAATATACATTTTTGTATAAATGCCTCTTAAGGGGAAAATAACTGAAAGTAATAAGATTACCTTACTGAGTTTGGGTAATCCAAAAGTTAAGGTACTTGTCACGTTGTATAAGGATTTGAAGACAGGTCCCCCCCAGACTTGCTGCACCAGCAGGGGATGACACCGGCCTCGGGGACGACCACAGGGACGCGGGGCGGGTCGGTCAGGGCGCCGACGGTGAAAATCCCTGGTCAGCGAAGTGGCCAGGATGTCCACTGCAGGAACCCAGCACCGCTCCTCTGGGCCGTACCCCTCCCAGTCGATGAGGTACTGGAGACGCCCCGCCCGACGCCTCGAATACAGGACTTCACGGACTGAGTACACCAGACCTCCCTCGATGTCCAGAGGAGGAGGCGGGCGTCGCTGGGTCCAGCCTCAGCTAGGGGACCAGGCACCACTGGCCTGAGGAGAGACACATGGAAAGTTGGGTTAATGCCTGTAATTAGCAGGGGAGTTGCAAACGCATCGTTACCTCATTAACCCTCCTCAGGACTTTAAACGGCCCCACACAAACCACGGGCTCAGCTTCCGGCAGGCACGCCCAGAGGGGCAAGTTTCAGGTGGAGAGCCAGACCCGGTGTCAGCCTGGAGAGAAAACAGGCACCTCACTGCGGTGTCGGTTGGCCTGTTCCTTGTGTTGATGCTACGGCCCGGCTGGAGACGAGTGTGCTTAGCGTTCCAGATCTCCTCAGCACTTCGAAACCACTGGTCCACTGTAGGGGCCTCTGTCTGCCTTCCCATAGCAAGTTGCCAGGGCCCGGCTGATACCCCAACACGCTGGAAAGGAGTGAGGGGTTAGTGGAGGAGTGGCGGAAGGAAATTCTGCGCGTCCTCAGCCCAAGGTACATCCACCCACTCCCCCAGCCGGTCCGGACAGTGACACCTCAGGAACCTGCCCACCTCCCTGATTGACCTTCTCCACCTGCCCATTAGCTTGAGGACCGTACCCCGAGGTGAGACTGACCGTGACCCCCAGGCTTCCATGAACGCTTTCCATCGCGTGAGGTGAACTGAGGACTATGGTCTGACACATATGTCCTCCGGGATCCCGTAGGTGCTGGAAGACATGCGTAAAAAAGAGCCCATCCGCGGTTTGCATTTCACGACGAGAGCTCCAGGTAGAGGAAGGAAGGCGATAAGCTTTGGAAAACGTCCACAACAACGATAACGGTGGTTTCCCCTGGGAGGGGGAAGGGTCAGTGGCAAAGTCCACCGAGAGGTGAGACTGCAGGGTCGTTATTGAACCGGCAGGGAAAGTGAGCTTTCCATAAGGGGGAGGTGTCTGGGTGTCTTAGACTGGGACACAGATGGAGCAGGAAGACACGAAAACCCCGGACATCCCTAGGCAAGGTGGGCCACCAGTACTTCTCCAGTCTGGCAGGCGATGGGCGCTGGCCTATCTCAGGATGACCAGTACAGGCGCCGTGTGCTCCCAAGAAAGGACGGTCCCGCACACCCGATGGGCACGTAGGTGCGGTTCTCCGGGGCACTGTGCAGGTGCGGGTTCTGTAAGCTAGGACCTGCCTGTATTAGCCAAAAGTCCATGTCCCACACTCACTGGCGTGATGATACAAGAAACGAGGGATGATGAGGTCTCCTCTTCCTGCCTCTCCTCTCGCCTGGGGTTGGGCAGGAAATTCCCTCGGCTTATCACCTCCTCGCCTATTAGTGGATAGAGGGCAGGTTGGGATAAATCACACCCTTCCTCCACCATAGGAGCAGAGGCCCAGATCCCTCCTTCTCCTACGACTCTGCCTGGGGCAAATGTGCAGAGCACACCTCCATCGGCTCTGGCCACAGAGGCAGGGTTACTGGTGGGCTCGGATTCCCCGCAGGTCTTCGTCTCAGACCGCAGGAGGTTTCTCCAACCCGGATCGCCAAGTGCAGATGAGCGGTCGAAAGTGACAGGTTGTCATCGCTGGAGGCTAACTCAATCTGTACCTCCTCACTGCAGTCCACTGCGGAACACGGTGACCAGAGCCGACTCTCGTTTCATCCGGTGGAGGCCACGATGGTCCGAATTCTAGGGCGAACTCCGAGAGCGTTCCTGATCCCTGGCATAGTCGGGAGTAGACGCTCACCTCCCTCCGGCCCTCCACAAGATGATCAAACACCGAGCGGAAGAGGAGGGTGGCGCTCGTGAGACTCGACCTCGGGTCCGCTTCTGTTTCCCAAACCACAGCACCCCAGTCCAGGGCCCATCCGTTTCAGTGCCCGGAGATGACTGTGGCGTGAGCGGAAAGGGTGTAATCCCTTGCATCTCGCTGGCGCACCGTCAAAGCGCTCTGGGAGGGACAGGGGTATTCCTTGGACCGGCTCAGATGGAACGGAGGCAGGTAGTGGTGGTGTGGGGGCGGAACCAGTGCTGGAGACTGGAGTGGGACTGCACTTTCCTCCAACCACAGGAGGGTTGCCAGCCACTGTCCATGGCGCTGCCGAGTCTGGAGAGACAGTCCTCGCGATGCAGGACTGTCTCTACGATGGTCGCCAGCTCTTGCCTTTCCGCGCTGTCTCCATTTTTATGGGTCGATTATTCTGTCAACGTTGTATAAGGATTTCAAGACAGGCGCAGAATACGTAATAGGGTTTTTATTTTCTCCACCCAACACAAGGTACGTCATGGACAAACAACGGGACGAAGCCCAAAACAAACACATATATATATATATCACACAGGGATGTAACCCAAACAAAAAGAGCACAATCTCTAAACAATACATGGGACGCAGACCCGTATACCAAGAGCACAATACACTGTACTCACGAGACCAACGGACATGGGACAATAATCGAGCAAGGACAATGGGGAACAGAGTTCACATATATACACATACTAATCAGGGGCAATGGGAACCAGGTGTGCGTAATGAGACAAGACAGTCCGGGGTTGATGGTAATGATCCATGTCAGTGACGCTAAAAGCGGTCAAGTAGACTCCTCGGGAACTGGTGAAAACGGAATGAGCAGCAGTACGGGGGATCGGGACAGTACTGATTACAATTTTGGACAGGTAACTAGTAACTGTAAGGGTCAAAATTATTGGCACCCCTGTTTTCAATACTCTTAGCACTGAGCCCTTTTTCTAAAATGTCGCGTGGCAAAAGAGCTGTATTTTGTAATGTCATCTGACCATAGCACTTTTGTTCCAATCCAAGTGCCAATTGCTGTTTATCAAACTCCAGGTGGTGCTATGGTCAGATGACATGGAAATAGAGTTATTTGCGGCCATTTACGCACACCAGTGGTGGGTTTGGTGTTGAAAAACAGAAGCATAAGCAGAAAAGTACCTTATACCTACGGTAAAATATGGTGGTGGATCTTTGATGTTATGGGGCCTATTTTGCTTCCACTGGTCTGTTTAAGGTCAACGGCATCACGAACTTTACCAAGTACCACAGGACATTTTTGCCAAAAACCGTTTGCCTCTGCCTAGGGGCTGACACTGGCCACAAGCAGAGCTTCCAGCAAGACAGTAAACCCGCAAGCACTAATCAAAATCCACAAAGAAATGGTTAAATTAACCACAAAATCAACATTTTGCAATTGGCCATCTCAGTCTCCAGACTTGAACCCCATTGAAAAACCTGGGATTTGGAATTGAAGAGGGCAGTCCATAAGAGCAGATGAAGGATATCAAGGATCTGGAAATGTGCTGTATGGAGGAATGGTCTAAGATCCCACTCCCAACGTGTTCTCCAATCTCCTACAAACATTTAAGAAAAAGGCTCAGCGTCGGCTTTACCCTTGCAGGGAGAGGTGCTGGGAGTATTGAAAACAGGGGTGCCAACTTTTATGATATCTTTTAGAATTATTTTATTACTTGTTAAACAGAATCTCTTTCTCTGAGCAATTGTATTAGTATAAAGTAATATAATTTCCCTCTTTTGTATAACATAAAATATAACTCATTATTTGTATTATTTATTATATACAGTCTTTTCTTGCTCATCTTTTAACAATTGCCAATAATTACTGTACAATATCTCCAAGCAAAACAAACAGATTGGGACAAAATTCATGATCTCCACATACAGTGTATTCGGATGGTATTCAGACCCCTTGACTTTTTCCACATTTTGTTACGTCACAGCCTTAATCTAATATTGATTCAATTGTCTTCATTTTTATGTGCAAATATAATTTACAAATATCAAATGTACCGTAAGTATTCAGACACTTTACTCAGTACTTTGTTGAAGCACCTTTGGCAGCCGATTACAGCCTCGAGTCTTCTTGGGTATGATGCTACAAGCTTGGCACACCCCGTAATTGGGGAGTTTTCTGGCATTCTTCTTTGAGATCCTCTCCAGAGAAGTTCGATCGGGTTCAAGTCCGGGCTCTGGCTCGGCCACTCAAGGACATTCAGAGACTTGTCCCGAAGCCACTCCTGTGTTGTCTTGGCTGTGTGCTTAGGTTCATTGTCCTGTTGGAAGGTGAACTTTGCCCAGTCTGAGGTCCTGAGCCTCTGGAGCAGGTTTTTTCAAGGACCTCTCTGTACTTTCCCTCGATCCTGACTAGTCTCCCAGTCCCTGCCGCTGAAAAAACTTCCCACTAACATGATGCTGCCACCACCATGCTTCACTGTAGGGATGGTGCCAGGTTTCCTCCAGATGTGACGCTTTGCATTCCAGGCCAAAGAGTTCAATCTTGGTTTCATCAGACCAGAGAATCTTGTTTCTCGCCAGATGTTAACTTGAGGTGCCTTTTGGCAAACTCCAAGGGAGCTGTCATGTGCTTTTACTGAGGAGTGGCTTCAGTCTGGCCACTCTGCCATCAAAGGCCTGATTGGTGGAGTGCTGCAGAGATGGTTGTCCTTCTTGGAAGGTTCTCCCATCTCCACAGAGGAACTCGGAGCTCTGTCTGTGAGTGATCATCTGGTTCTTGGTCACCTCCTGACCAAGGCCCTTATCCCCCGTTCTAACAGTTTGGCTCGGTGGCCAGCTAGGAAGAGTCTTGGTGGTTTCCAAACTTCTTCCATTTAAGAATGATGGAGGCCACTGTGTTCTTAGGGGACCTTCAATGCTGCAGAAATGTTTTAGTACTCCTTCTCCTGATCTGTGCCTCGACACAATCCTGTCTAGGTGCTCCTACGGACAATTCTTGCAACCTCATGTCTTGCTTTTGGTGTCATTACACTGTCCAACTGTGGGACCTATATAGACAGGTGTGTGCCTTTCCAAATGCAATCCATTCAATTGAATTTCCCTGGTGGACTCCAATCAAATTCTTAGAAACATCTGGAGGATGATTAATGGGTGTATTGTACATAAAAAATAATATATTTATCCATTTTAGGAATAAGGCTGTAACGTAACAAAATGTGGAAAAAGTGCACTGTACATTAATAGGAATACCACAGATCCTTGTGTGCCATGATAGCAATCTTTTATAGTTTTGAATAGATGTCAACCTTATATGACCAAGTCTACAGTGCCGTCTGAAAAGCATTCACACCTTGACTTTTTCCACATTTTTTGTTGTGTTGCCAGCCTTCACAGTGCCCCCCGTAATGTCAAAGTGGAATTATTTTTGAAATTATTAAAAGCTGAAATGTCTTGAGTCAATAAAGTATCCAACCGCTTTGTTATGGCTAAATAAGTTCAGGAGTAAAAATGTGCCCAACAATTCACATGGTAGTTAAAAGGACTCACTCAATGTTCAAATAATAGTGTTTAACATGATTTTTGAATGACTACCTCATCTCTGTACCCCATACAATTATACAGTGGGGAAAAAAGTATTTAGTCAGCCACCAATTGTGCAAGTTCTCCCACTTAAAAGATCGAGAGAGGCCCTGTAATTTTTCATCACTTAGGTACACACTCAACTAGGTGACAGACAAATTGAGGAAAAAAATCCAGAATATCACATTGTAGGATTTTTAATGATTTTATTTGCCAAATTATGGTGGAAAATAAGTATTTGGTCACCCTAGCAAACAAGCAAGATTTCTGGCTCTCACAGACCTGTAACTTCTTCTTTAAGAGGCTCCTCTGTCCTCCCTCGTTACCTGTATTAATGGCACCTGTTCTGAACTTGCTCCATTATAAAAGACACCCCTGTCCACAACCTCAAACAGTACACTCCAAACTCCACTAGGCCAAGACCCAGCCAAAGAGCTGTCAAAGGACACCAGAAACAAAATTGCAGACCTGCACCAGGCTGGGAAGACTGAATCTGCAATAGGTAAGCAGCTTGGTTTGAAGAAATCAACTGTGGGAGCAATTATTAGAAATGGAAGATACATACAAGACCACTGATAATCTCCTCGATCTGGGGCTCCACGCGCAAGATCTCACCCCGTGGGGTCAAAATGATCACAAGAACGGTGAGCAAAATCCCAGAACCACACGGGGACCTAGTGAATGACCTGGGTAGTGAGCTGGGACCAAAGTAACAAAGCCTACCATCAGTAACACACTACGCCAGGACTCAAATCCTGCAGTGCCAGACGTGTTCTGCTTAAGCCAGTACATGTCCAGGCCCGTCTGAAGTTTGCTAGAGTGCATTTGGATGATCCAGAAGAGGATTGGGAGAATGTCATATGGTCAGA
>NW_025538395.1:0-19884 GCF_020615455.1 Coregonus clupeaformis | reverse complement strand
CACCACCTATTAGTCAGAGCTGCCCCCCACCACCTATTAGTCAGAGCTGCCTCACCACCTATTAGTCAGAGTCTGCCTCCACCACCTATTAGTCAGAGCCAGTCTCCACCACCTATTAGCTCAGACTGCCCCCACCACCTATTAGTCAGAGCTGCCCCCACCACCTATTAGTCAGAGCTGCCCTCACCACCTATTAGTCAGAGTCAGTCTCACCACCTATTAGTCGGAGCTGCCCCTACCACCTATTAGTCAGAGTCAGCCCACCACCTATTAGTCAGAGTCAGTCTCCACCACCATTAGTCAGAGCTGCCCTCTACCACCTATTAGTCAATCAGCTCCACCACCCATAGTCAGAGTCGCCCCACCACCCATTAGTCAGAGGCCCCACCACCTATTAGTCAGAGCTGCCCACCACTATTAGTCAGATCAGTCCGACACCTATTAGTCAGAGCTGCCCCTACCACCTATTAGTCAGAGCTGCCCTCCCACCACCTATTAGTCAGAGTCAGTCCACCACCTATTAGCCAGAGTGCTCTCACCACTATTAGTCAGAGCTCCCCCACCACCTATAGCAGAGTCAGTCCACCACCTATTAGTCAGAGCTGCCCCACCACCTATTAGTCAGAGCTGCCTCACCACCTATTAGTCAGAGCTGCCCCACCACCCATTACAGATCGTCTCTACCACCTATAAGCTCCCCCACCCATTAGTCAGAGTCAGTCTCCACCACCTATTAGTCAAGCTGCCTCCACCACCTATTAGTCAGAGCTGCCCCCACCACCTATTAGTCAGAGTCAGTCCCACCACCTATTAGTCAGAGTCTGCCTCCCACCACCTATTAGTCAGAGTCAGTCTTCACCACCTATTAGTCAGAGTCAGCCTCTACCACCTATTAGTCAGAGCTGCCTCCACCACCCATTAGTCAGAGCCGCCACCACCTATAGTCAGAGTCAGCCCTACCACCTATTAGCCGGAGCTGCCCCACCACCTATTAGTCAGAGCCAGCCTCCACCACCTATTAGTCAGAGCCGTCCACCACCTATTAGTCAGAGTCTGCCTCACCACCTATTAGTCAAGCTGCCCACCACATTAGTCAGAGTCAGTCTCCACCACCTATTAGTCAGAGCGCCCCACCACATTATCAGAGCTGCCCAACCTATTAGTCAGAGCTGCCCACCACCTATTAGCAGAGTCAGTCTCCACCACCCATTAGTCAGAGTCTGTCCCACCACCTATTAGTCAGAGTCAGCCTCTACCACCTATTATCAGAGCTGCCCCACCACCTATTAGTCAGAGCTGCCCCTCACCACCTATTAGTCAGAGTCAGCCCCCACCCTATTAGTCAGAGCTGCCCCACCACCCATTAGTCAGAGCAGCCTCACCACCCTATTAGTCAGAGCTGCCCTCACACCTATTAGTCAAGCTGCCCCACCACCTATTAGTCAGAGCTGCCCCACCACCTATTAGTCAGAGCCAGCCTCTACCACCTATTAGTCAGAGTCAGCCTCCCACCACCCTATTAGTCAGAGCAGCTCCACCACCATTAGTCAGAGCTGCCCCACCACCTATTAGTCAGAGTCAGCCTCACCACCCTATTAGTCAGAGTCAGTCTCCACCACCTATTACCAAGCTGCCCCACCACCCATTAGCCGCCCACCCAAGTCAGTCTGCCCACCACCTATTAGTCAGAGCTCGCCTTATACCACCTATTAGTCAGAGTCAGTCTCCACCACCTATTAGTCAGAGCTGCCACTACCTATTAGTCAGAGTCAGTCTCCACCTATTAGTCAGAGCTGCCTCACCACCTATTAGTCAGAGCTGCCCTCACCACCTATTAGTCAGAGTCAGCCTCACCACCTATTAGTCAGAGTCAGTCTCCACCACCTATTAGTCAAGCTGCCCCACCACCTATTAGTCAGAGCTGCCCCCACCACCTATTAGTCAGAGTCAGTCTCTACCACCTATTAGTCAGAGTCAGCCCTCTACCACCCTATTAGTCAGAGCTGCCCCCACCACCCATTAGTCAGAGCTGCCTCCACCACCCATTAGTCAGAGCTGCCCCTACCACCTATTAGTCAGAGCTGCCTCACCACCTATTAGTCAGAGCTGCCACCACCCATTAGCAGAGCCCCCCCACACCCATAGTCAGAGTCAGCCCCTACCACCTATTAGTCAGAGCTGCCCCACCACCTATTAGTCAGAGTCAGCCCCCACCACCTATTAGTCAGAGTCAGTCTCCACCACCTATTAGTCAGAGTCAGCTCCACCATTAGTCAGAGCTGCCCCACCACCTATTAGTCAGAGTCAGTCCCACCACCTATTAGTCAGAGTCAGCCTCCACCACCTATTAGTCAGAGCTGCCCCCACCACCCATTAGTCAGAGCTGCCCCACCACCTATAGTCAGAGCTGCCCCCACCACCTATTAGTCAGAGTCAGCCTCACCACCTATTAGCCAGAGCTGCCCCACCACCTATTAGTCAGAGTCTGCCCCCACCACCCATTAGTCAGAGCAGCCTCCCACCACCATTAGTCAGAGTCAGCCCCCACCACCTATTAGTCAGAGCTGCCCCCACCACTATTAGTCAGAGTCAGTCTCCACCACCTATTAGTCAGAGCTGCCCTCACCACCCTATTAGTCAGAGCTGCTCCCTACCACCCATTATCAGAGTCAGTCTCCCACCACCTATTAGCCAGAGCTGCCCCTACCACCTATTAGTCAGAGTCAGCCCCCACCACCTATTAGTCAGAGCTGCCCCCACTATTATCAGAGCTGCCCCTACCACCTATTAGTCAGAGTCAGCCCCCACCACCTATTAGTCAGAGTCAGCCTCTACCACCCATTAGTCAGAGCTGCCCCCACCACATTAGTCAGAGCAGCCTCCACCATTAGTCAGAGTCAGCCCCCACCACCTATTAGTCAGAGCTGCTCTCCACCACCTATTAGTCAGAGTCTGCTCTCACCACCATTAGTCAGAGCTGCCCCACACCTATTAGTCAGAGCTGCCTCTACCACCTATTAGTCAGAGTCAGTCTCCACCACCCATTAGTCAGAGCTGCCCCACCACCATTAGCAGAGCTGCCTCCCACCACCTATTAGTCAGAGTCAGTCTCTACCACCCATTAGCCAGAGTCAGCTCCCACCACCCTATTAGTCAGAGCTGCCCTCACCACCTATTAGTCAGACTGCCCCTACCACCTATTAGTCAGAGCTCCTCTACCACCTATTAGTCAGAGCCAGTCTCCACCACCTACTAGTCAGAGCAGCCTCTACCACCTATTAGTCAGAGCTGCCCCCACCACCCTATTAGTCAGAGCAGCCCCCACCACCTATTAGTCAGAGCTGCCCCCACCACCTATTAGCTCAGAGCAGTCTCTACCACCTATTAGTCAGAGCTGCCCCCCACCACCTATAGTCAGAGTCAGCCCTACCACCTATTAGTCAGAGCTGCCCCCACCACCTATTAGTCAGAGTCAGTCCCACCACCTATTAGTCAGAGTCAGTCTCCACCACCTATTAGCCAAGTCGCCCCCACCACCTATTAGTCAGAGCGCCCCCACCACCTATTAGTCAGAGTCAGCCCACCACCCTATTAGTCAAGCTGCCCCACCACCTATTAGTCAGAGTCTGCTCCCCACCACCCTATTAGTCAGAGCTGCCCCTACCACCTATTAGTCAGAGCTGCCCTCTACCACCTATTAGTCAGAGCAGCCTCCACCACCTATTAGTCAGAGTCAGCCTCTACCACCTATTAGCCAAGCTGCCCCCCACCACCTATTAGTCAGAGCTGCCCCCACCACCTATTAGTCAGAGCCACCTCTACACCCTATTAGTCAGAGCAGCTCCCACCACCTATTAGTCAGAGCTGCCCTCTACCACCTATTAGCAAGCTGCCCCCCACCACCTATTAGTCAGAGCTGCCCCCACCACCTATTAGCCAGAGTCAGTCCACCACCTATTAGTCAAGCTGCCCCCACCACCTATTAGCCAAGCTGCCCTCACCACCCATTAGTCAGAGTCAGTCTCACCACCCTATTAGCCAGAGCCGCCCCCACCACCATTACCAAGCTGCCCCCACCACCTATTAGTCAGAGTCAGTCTCTACCACCTATTAGTCAGAGCTGCCCCCACCACCCATTAGTCAGAGCTGCCCCCACCACCTATTAGTCAGAGCCAGCTCTCACCACCTATTAGTCAAGCTGCCCCCACCACCTATTAGTCAAGCTGCCCCCACCACCTATTAGTCAGAGTCAGCCTCCACCACCTATTAGCCAGAGCTGCCCCCCCACCACCTATTAGTCAGAGTCAGTCTCTACCACCTATTAGTCAGAGTCAGCCTCCACCACTATTAGTCAGAGTCAGTCTCTACCACCTATTAGTCAGAGCTGCCCTCACACCTATTAGTCAGAGCCAGCCTCCACCACCATTAGTCAGAGCTGCCCCACCACCTATTAGTCAGAGCTGCCCTCCCACCACCTATTAGTCAGAGTCAGCCCCACCACCTATAGTCAAGCTGCCCTACCACCCTATTAGTCAGAGCTGCCTCCCACCACCCTATTAGCCAGAGTCAGCTCCACCACCCATAGTCAAGCTGCCCCCACCACCTATTAGTCAGAGCCAGTCTCTGCCACCTATTAGTCAGAGCCAGTCTCCACCACCTATTAGTCAGAGTCAGTCTCTACCACCTATTAGCAGAGCTGCCCCCACCACCTATTAGTCAGAGCTGCCCCCACCACCTATTAGTCAGAGTCAGCCTCTACCAACCTATTAGTCAGAGTCAGTCTCTACCACCTATTAGTCAGAGCTGCCCTCACCACCTATTAGTCAGAGTCAGTCCCACCACCTATTAGTCAGAGTCAGTCCCCACCACCTATTAGTCAGACTGCCCTCTACCACCCCATTAGTCAGAGCTCAGCCCCTACCACTATTAGTCAAGCTGCCCCACCACCTATTAGTCAGAGCTGCCCTACCACCTATTAGTCAGAGTCAGCCTCCACCACCTATTAGTCAGAGTCAGCCTCCACCACCTATTAGTCAGAGCTGCCCCACCACCCTATTAGTCAGAGCTGCCCCCACCACCTATTAGTCAGAGCTGCCCCCACCACCTATTAGTCAGAGCTGCCCCACCACCTATTAGTCAGAGTCAGCCTCCACCACCTATTAGTCAGAGCCAGCCTCCACCACCCATTAGTCAGAGCTGCCCCCACCACTATTAGTCAGAGTCAGTCCCACCACCCTATTAGTCAAGCTGCCCTACCACCTATTAGTCAGAGTCGGCCTCTACCACCCATTAGTCAGAGCCGCCCCACCACCCTATAGTCAGAGTCAGCCCCACCACCTATTAGTCAGAGTCAGCCCCCACCACCTATTAGTCAGAGCTGCCCCACCACCCTATTAGTCAGAGTCAGTCTCCACCACCTATTAGTCAGAGCTGCCCACCACCTATTAGTCAGAGCTGCCCCCACCAATCTATTAGTCAGAGTCAGCCTCCACCACCTATTAGTCAGAGTCTGTCTCCACCACCTATTAGTCAGAGTCAGTCTCCACCACCTATTAGTCAGAGCTGCCCTCACCACCTATTAGTCAGAGTCAGTCTCTACCACCTATTAGTCAGAGTCTGCCCTCTACCACCCTATTAGTCAGAGCTGCCCCACCACCTATTAGTCAAGCTGCCCCACCACCTATTAGTCAAGTCAGTCTCTACCACCATTAGTCAGAGCTGCCCCCACCACCTATTAGTCAGAGCTGCCCCCACCACCTATTAGTCAGAGCAGCCTCACCACCTATTAGTCAGAGTCAGCCTCCACCACCTATTAGTCAGAGTCAGCCCCCACCACCTATTAGTCAGATCAGTCTCCACCACCTATTAGTCAGAGCTGCCCCCACCACCTATTAGTCAGAGCTGCCCCACCACCTATTAGTCAGAGCTGCCCCACCACCTATTAGTCAGAGCTGCCCCCCACCACCTATTAGTCAGAGCTGCCCTCACCACCCATTAGTCAGAGCTGCCCTCACACCATTAGTCAGAGTCAGTCTCCACCACCTATTAGTCAGAGCGCCCCCACCACCTATTAGTCAGAGCTGCCCCCACCACCTATTAGTCAGAGTCAGTCTCTACCACCCATTAGTCAGAGCTGCCCCACCACCTATTAGTCAAGTCAGCCCCCACCACCTATAGTCAAGTCAGTCTCACCACCTATTAGTCAGAGCTGCCCTCACCACCCATTAGTCAGAGCTGCCCTCACCACCTATTAGTCAGAGCTGCCCCCCACCACCTATTAGTCAGAGCTGCCCCCACCACCCATTAGTCAAGCTGCCCCACCACCTATTAGTCAGAGCTGCCCCTACCACCTATTAGTCAGAGTCAGCCTCCACCACCTATTAGTCAGAGTCAGCCTCTACCACCTATTAGCCAGAGCTGCCCCCACCACCTATTAGTCAGAGCTGCCCCACCAACCTATTAGTCAGAGTCAGTCTCACCACCTATTAGTCAGAGTCAGTCTCCACCACCTATTAGTCAGAGTCAGCCTCTACCACCCTATTAGTCAGAGTCAGTCTCTACCACCTATTAGTCAGAGCTGCCCCACCACCTATAGTCAGAGCTGCCCCTACCACCTATTAGTCAGAGTCAGCCTCTACACCTATTAGTCGGAGCTGCCCCCACCACCCTATTAGTCAGAGCAGTCTCTACCACCTATTAGTCAGATCAGCCCCCACCACCCATTAGTCAGAGTCAGTCTCCACCACCCTATTAGTCAGACTGTCACCACCTATTAGTCAGAGCTGCCCCTACCACCCATTAGTCAAGCTGTCCACCACCTATTAGTCAAGCTGCCCCTACCACCTATTAGTCAGAGCTGCCTCTACCACCCATTAGTCAGAGCTGCCCCCCACCCATTAGTCAGAGTCAGTCTCCACCACCTATTATCAAGCTGCCCCCACCACCTATTAGTCAGAGCTGCCCCACCACCTATTAGTCAAGTCAGCCTCTACCACCTATTAGTCAGAGTCTGCCTCTACCACCTATTATCAAGCTGCCCTCACCACCCCATTAGTCAGAGCTGCCCCACCACCCTATTAGTCAGAGCTGCCCCCACCACCTATTAGTCAGAGTCAGTCTCCACCACCTATTAGTCAGAGCAGTCCCACCACCTATTAGTCAGAGCAGTCTCCACCACCTATTAGTCAGAGCTGCCCCCACCACCTATTAGCCAGAGCTGCCTACCACCTATTAGTCAGAGCAGCCCCACCACTCCCATTAGTCAGAGTCACCTCTACCACCTATTAGTCAGAGCAGCCTCCACCACCCATTAGTCAGAGCTGCCCCACCACCTATTAGTCAGAGCCGCCCCACCACCTATTAGTCAGAGCTGCCCCACCACCTATTAGTCAGAGCAGCCCCCACCACCTATTAGTCAGAGCTGCCCCACCACCCTATTAGTCAGAGCTGCCCCCACCACCTATTAGTCAGAGTCAGCCTCCACCACCTATTAGTCAGAGTCAGCCCCCACCACCTATTAGTCAGAGCTGCCCTCCCACCACCCCATTAGTCAAGCTGCCCCCACCACCCTATTAGTCAGAGTCAGCCCCACCACCTATTAGTCAGAGTCAGTCTCCACCCCCTATTAGTCAGAGTCTGCCTCCACCACCTATTAGTCAGAGCTGCTCCCCACCACCTATTAGTCAGAGCAGTCCCACCACCTATTAGTCAGAGTCAGTCTCCACACCCTATTAGTCAGAGCTGCCCCCACCACCTATTAGTCAGAGCTCCTCTACCACCTATTAGTCAGAGCTGCCCCCACCACCTATTAGTCAGAGTCAGCCTCTACCACCTATTAGTCAGAGTCAGTCCCCACCACCATTAGCCAGAGGCACCACCCATTAGTCAAGCTGCCCTCTACCACCCTATTAGCCAGAGCTGCCCCCACCACCTATTAGTCAGAGTCAGCCTCACCACCCTATTAGTCAGAGTCAGCCTCCGCACCATTAGTCAGAGCTGCCCTCACCACCTATTAGTCAAGCTGTCCCACCACCCATTAGTCAGAGTCAGCCCCCACCACATTAGTCAGAGTCAGCCTCCACCACCCATTAGTCAAGCTGCCCCACCACCCTATTAGTCAGAGCTGCCTCCACCACCCTATTAGTCAGAGCTGCCCCACCACCCATAGTCAGAGCTGCCCTCTACCACCTATTAGTCAGAGTCTGCCCACCACCTATTAGTCAGAGCTGCCCCACCACCCATTAGCCAGAGCTCCCCCACCACCTATTAGTCAGAGTCAGCCCCCACCACCTATTAGTCAGAGCTGCCCCCACCACCTATTAGTAGAGCTGCCCTCTACCACCCTACATCAGAGTCAGCTCCCACCACCCTATTAGTCAGAGCAGCCTCTACCACCTATTAGTCAGAGCTGCCCCCCACCACCTATTAGTCAGAGTCAGTCTCCACCACCTATTAGTCAGAGTCAGCCCCACCACCTATTAGTCAGAGCTGCCCCCACCACCTATTAGTCAGAGCGCCCCACCACCATTAGTCAGAGCTGCCCTCTACCACCTATTAGTCAGAGTCAGCCTCTACCACCTATTAGCTCAGAGCTGCTCCCCACTACCTATTAGTCAGAGCAGTCTCACACCTATTAGTCAAGTCAGCCTCCACCACCTATTAGTCAGAGCTGCCCCCACCACCTATTAGTCAGAGTCAGCCCACCACCTATTAGTCAGAGCTGCCCTCACCACCTATTAGTCAGAGCTGCCCCACCACCATTAGTCAGAGTCAGTCTCCACCACCCTATTAGTCAGAGCTGCCCCCACCACCCATAGTCAGAGCTGCCCCTACCACCCTATTAGCAGAGTCAGCCTCTACCACCCATAGTCAGAGCTGCCCCACCACCTATTAGTCAGAGTCAGTCTCCCACCACCCATTAGTCAGAGCTGCCCCCACCACCTATTAGTCAGAGCCAGTCTCTACCACCCATTAGTCAGAGCTGCCTCCCACCACCTATTAGTCAGAGCAGTCTCTACCACCTATTATCAGAGTCAGCCCACCACCTATTAGTCAGAGTCAGCCCTACCACCCACTAGTCAGAGTCAGTCCCCACCACCATTAGTCAGAGCTGCCCTCCACCACCTATTAGTCAGAGCTGCCCCCACCACCTATTAGTCAGAGTCAGCCTCTACCACCTATTAGTCAACTGCCCCACCACCTATTAGTCAGATCAGCTCTCACCACCTATTAGTCAGAGTCAGCCTCACCACTATTAGTCAGAGCTGCCCCTACCACCTATTAGTCAGAGCTGCCTCACCACCTATTAGTCAGAGCTGCCCCTACCACCTATTAGTCAGAGTGCCCCACCACCTATTAGTCAGAGCTCAGCTCTCACCACCTATTAGTCAGAGTCAGCCCCCACCAATCTATTAGTCAGAGTCAGTCTCTACCACCTATTATCAGAGCAGTCCCTACCACCTATTAGTCAGACCAGCCCCTACCACCTATAGTCAGAGCCAGCCTCTACCACCATAGTCAGAGCGCCCCCACCACCTATTAGCCAGAGTCAGCCCCCACCACCTATTAGTCAGAGCTGCCCCCACCACCTATTAGTCAGAGTCAGCCTCTACCACCTATTAGTCAGAGCTGCCCCCACCACCTATTAGTCAGAGTCAGCCCACCACCCATTAGTCAGAGCTCCACCACCTATTAGTCAGAGTCAGCCCCACCACCTATTAGTCAGAGCTGCCCCCACCACCTATTAGCCGGAGCCAGTCTCCACCACTATTAGTCAAGTGCCTCCCACCACCATTAGTCAGAGCTGCCCCACCACCTATTAGTCAGAGCTGCCCCACCACCTTATCAGAGCTGCCCCCACCACCTATTAGTCAGAGTCAGCCCCCACCACCTATTAGTCAGAGCTGCCCCCACCACCCTATTATCAAGCTGCCCTCACCACCTATTAGTCAGAGCTGCCCCCACCACCCATTAGTCAGAGCTGCCCCCACCACCCATTAGTCAGAGCTGCCCCCACCACCCTATTAGTCAAGTCAGCCTCCACCACCCTATTAGTCAGAGCAGCCCTACCACCCATTAGTCAGAGCTGCCCCCACCACCTATTAGTCAGAGTCAGTCCCCACCACCTATTAGTCAGAGTCAGTCTCCACCACCTATTAGTCAGAGTCAGTCTCCCACCACCTATTAGTCAGAGCTGCCCCACCACCTATTAGCAGAGCCAGCCTCCACCACCTATAGTCAGAGCTGCCCCCACCACCTATTAGTCAGAGCTCCCCACCACCCATTAGTCAGAGCTGCCCCACCACCTATTAGTCAAGTCAGCCCTCTACCACCTATTAGTCAGAGCTGCCCCCACCACCTATTAGTCAGAGTCAGTCCCCACCACCCTATTAGTCAGAGTCAGCCCACCACCTATTAGTCAGAGCTCCCCACCACCCATTAGTCAGAGCTGCCCCACCACCTATTAGCAAGTCTGCCTCACCACCCTATTAGTCAGAGCAGCCCTACCACCTATTAGTCAGAGCTGCCCCCACCACCCATTAGTCAGAGTCTGCCCCACCACCTATTAGTCAAGTCAGCCTCCACCACCCATTAGCCAGAGCTGCCCCACCACCTATTAGTCGGAGCTGCCCCCCACCACCTATTAGTCAGAGTCAGTCTCCACCACCTATTAGTCAGAGTCAGCCCCACCACCTATTAGTCAGAGCTGCCCCACCACCAAGTCAGAGTCTGTCTCCACCACCTATTAGTCAGAGCTGCCCCACCACCCTATTAGTCAGAGCTGCCCCACCACCTATTAGTCAGAGTCAGCCCCTACCACCATTAGTCAGAGCTGCCCCCACCACCTATTAGTCAAGTCAGCCTCCACCACCCATTAGTCAGAGCAGCCCCACCACCTATTAGTCAGAGCTGCCCCACCACCCCATTAGTCAGAGCAGCCTCCACCACCCATTAGTCAGAGCTGCCTCCACCACCTATTAGTCAGAGCTGCCCCCCACCACCTATTAGTCAGAGTCAGCCTCCACCACCTATTAGCCAGAGCTGCCCCACCACCATTAGTCAGAGCTGCCCCCTACCACCTATTAGTCAGAGCGCCACCACCCTATTAGTCAGAGCTGCCCCCACCACCTATTAGTCAAGTCACCTCCACCACCATTAGTCAGAGCTGCCCCACCACCTATTAGTCAGAGCTGCCTCCACCACCTATTAGTCAGAGTCAGTCCCCACCACCTATTAGCCAGAGCTGCCCTACCAATATTAGTCAGAGTCAGCCCCACCACCTATTAGCTCAGAGCTGCCCCCACCACCTATTAGTCAGAGTCAGCCCCTACCACTATTAGTCAGAGCTGCCCCTCACCACCTATTAGTCAGAGCTGCCCACACCACCCATTAGTCAGAGTCAGCCTCCACCACCTATTAGTCAGAGCTGCCTCACCACCTATTAGCCAGAGCTGCCCCCACCACCCTATTAGTCAGAGCTGCCCCCACCACCTATTAGCCAGAGCTTCTCACCACCTATTAGTCAGAGCTGCCCCACCACCTATTACAGAGCTGCCCCCTACCACCTATTAGTCAGAGTCAGTCTCTACCACCCTATTAGTCAGAGCTGCCCCCACCACCTATTAGTCAGAGTCAGTCTCTACACCTATTAGTCAGAGCTGCCCCCTACCACCCATTAGTCAGAGTCAGCCCCCACCACCTATTAGTCAGAGTCAGCCTCCACCACCTATTAGTCAGAGCTGCCCTACCACCTATTAGTCAGAGCAGTCTCCACCACCCTATTAGTCAGAGCTGCCCCCACCACATAGTCAGAGCTGCCCACCACCTATTAGTCAGAGCTGCCCCCACCACCTATTAGTCAGAGCTGCCCCCACCACCCATTAGTCAGAGTCAGCCCTACCACCTATTAGTCAGAGCTGCCCCCACCACCTATTAGTCAGAGCTGCCCCCACCACCCATTAGTCAGAGCCAGCCTCCACCACCTATTAGTCAGAGTCAGCCTCCACCACCTATTATCAGAGCTGCCCCCACCAACCTATTAGTCAGAGCGTCCCACCACCTATTAGTCAGAGCTGCCCTCACCACCCTATTAGTCAGAGCTGCCCCACCACCTATTAGTCAGAGTCTGCCCCTACCACCCATTAGTCAGAGTCTGCCTCCACCACCTATTAGTCAAGCTGCCCCCACCACCCATTAGTCAGAGCCAGCCCCTACCACCTATTAGTCAGAGTCAGCCTCCACCACCTATTAGTCAGAGCTGCCCTCACCACCTATTAGTCAGAGTCTGCCTCCACCACCTATTAGCCAGAGCTGCCCCCACTACCCTATTAGTCAGAGTCAGCCCCACCACCTATTAGCAGAGCTGCCCCACCTATTAGTCAGAGTCAGTCTCTACCACCTATTAGTCAGAGCTGCCCCCACCACCTATTAGTCAGAGTCAGTCCCACCACCTATTAGTCAGAGCAGTCTCCACCACCCTATTAGTCAGAGTCAGTCCCACCACCCATTAGTCAGAGCTGCCCCCACCACCCATTAGCAGAGTCAGCCTCCACCACCTATTAGTCAGATCTGCCCTCACCACCCATTAGTCAGAGCAGCCTCCACCACCTATTAGTCAGAGCTGCCTCACCACCTATTAGTCAGAGCTGCCCCCCACCACCTATTAGTCAGAGTTGCCCCCACCAACTATTAGTCAGAGTCAGCCTCCACCACCTATTAGTCAGAGCTGCCCCACCACCTATTAGTCAGAGCTGCCTCCCACACCTATTAGTCAGAGTCAGCCTCCACCACCCTATTAGTCAGAGTCAGTCTCTACCACCTATTAGTCAGAGCTGCCCCCACCACCTATTAGTCAGAGCTGCCCCTACCACCTATTAGTCAGAGTCAGTCTCCACCACCCTATTAGTCGGAGCTGCCCCCACCACCCTATTAGTCAGAGTCAGTCTCCACCACCCCATTAGTCAGAGTCAGTCTCCACCACCTATTAGTCAGAGCTGCCCCCACCACCTATTAGTCAGAGCAGTCTCACCACCCATTAGTCAGAGCTGCCCCACCACCTATTAGTCAGAGCCAGTCTCTACCACCTATTAGTCAGAGCTGCCCTCTACCACCTATTAGTCAGAGCTGCCCCACCACCTATTAGTCAGAGCAGTCTCCACCACCCATTAGTCAGAGTCAGCCCCACACCATTAGTCAGAGCTGCCCCACCACCTATTAGTCAGAGTCAGCCTCCACCACCCATTAGTCGGAGCTGCCCCTACCACCTATTAGTCAAGTCAGTCTCTACCACCCTATTAGTCAGAGCTGCCTCCACCAATCTATTAGTCAGAGTCAGCCTCCACCACCTATTAGTCAGAGCTGCCCTCACCACCCTATTAGTCAGAGCTGCCCCCACCACCTATTAGTCAGAGTCAGTCCTACTAACCTATTAGTCAGAGTCAGTCTCCACCACCTATTAGTCAGAGCTGCCCTACCACCCCATTAGTCAGAGCTGCCCCTACCACCTATTAGTCAGAGCAGCCCCACCACCTATTACCAGAGCAGCCTCCACCACCTATTAGTCAGAGCTGCCCCCACCACCTATTAGTCAGAGTCAGTCTCTACCACCCTATTAGTCAGAGCTGCCCTCTACCACCCTATTAGTCAGAGTCAGTCTCCACCACCTATTAGTCAGAGCTGCCCCCACCACCTATTAGTCAGAGCCGCCCCACCACCTATTAGTCAGAGTCAGCCCCCACCACCTATTAGTCAGACTGCCCTCACCACCTATTAGCAGAGTCAGCCTCCACCACCCATTAGTCAGAGCTGCCCCACCACTATTAGTCAGAGCCGCCCCACCACCCATTAGTCAGAGCTGCCCCACCACCTATTATCAGAGTCAGCCTCTACCACCCTATTAGTCAGAGCTGCCCCCACCACCTATTATCAGAGTCAGCCCCACCACCTATTAGCTGTGAGCTGCCCACCACCCACTAGTCAGAGCTGCCCCCTACCACCTATTAGTCAGAGCTCCCTCACCACCTATTAGTCAGAGTCAGTCTCACCACCTATTAGTCAGAGCTGCCCCCACCACCCATTAGTCAGAGCTGCCCTCTACCACCTATTAGCAGAGTCAGCCCACCACCCTATTAGTCAAGTGCCCCACCACCTATTAGTCAGAGTCAGTCTCCACCACCTATTAGCCAGAGCTGTCTCTACCACCTATTAGTCAGAGTCAGCCCCACCACCTATTAGTCAGAGCTGCCCCCACCACCTATTAGTCAGAGTCAGCTCCCACCACCTATTAGTCAGAGCTGCCCTCTACCACCTATTAGCAGTCAGCTGCCCCCACTCACCTATTAGTCAGAGTCAGTCCCCACCACCTATTAGTCAGAGCTGCCCCCTACCACCCTATTAGTCAGAGCTGCCCCCACCACCTATTAGTCAGAGTCAGCTCTACCACCTATTAGTCAGAGCTGCCCCACCACCTATTAGTCAGAGCTGCCTCCACCACCCATTAGTCAGGAGTCAGCCTCTACCACCTATTAGTCAGAGCTGCCCCACCACCTATTAGTCAGAGCTGCCCTCACCACCTATTAGTCAGAGCTGCCCTCACCACCTATTAGCAGAGCTGCCCTCTACCACCTATTAGTCAGAGCTGCCCCCTACCACCTATTAGTCAGAGTCAGCCTCACCACCCATTAGTCAGAGTCAGCCCCCACCACCTATTAGTCAGAGTCAGCCTCTACCACCTATTAGTCAGAGCTGCCTCCACCACCTATTAGTCAGAGCAGTCTCTACCACCCATTAGTCAGAGCTGCCCCACCACCTATTAGTCAGAGTCAGTCTCCACCACCTATTAGTCAGAGTCAGTCTCTACCACCTATTAGTCAGAGCTGCCCCCACCACCTATAGTCAGAGCCAGCCTCACCACCTATTAGTCAGAGTCAGCCCCTACCACCCCATTAGTCAAGCTGCCCCCACCACCTATTAGTCAGAGCTGCCCCACCACCTATTAGTCAGAGCTGCCTCCCACCACCTATTAGTCAGAGTCAGTCTCCACCACCCTATTAGTCAGAGTCAGCCCCACCACCTATTAGTCAGAGCTGCCCCACCACTATTAGCTCAGAGCTGCCCCACCACCCATTAGTCAGAGCTGCCTCTACCACCTATTAGCTCAGAGCTGCCCACCACCCATTAGTCAGAGTCAGCCTCCACCACCTATTAGTCAGAGTCAGTTCTCTACCACCTATTAGTCAGAGCTGCCCCACCACCTATTAGTCAAGCTGCCTCACCACCATTAGCCAGAGCTGCCCCCACCACCTATTAGTCAGAGTCAGTCTCACCACCTATTAGTCAGAGCTGCCCCCACCACCATTAGTCAGAGCTGCCCCACCACCCATTAGTCAGAGCTGCCCTCACCACCCATTAGTCAAGCCGCCCCCACCACCTATTAGTCAAGCTGCCCTCACCACCTATTAGTCAGAGTCAGCCTCCACCACCCATTAGTCAGAGCTGCCCCTCACCACCTATTAGTCAGAGTCAGCCCCCACCACCTATTAGTCAGAGCTGCCCCACCACCTATTAGTCAAGTCTGCCCTCTACCACCCATTAGTCAGAGCTGCCCCCACCCCTACTAGTCGGAGCCAGTCTCCACCACCTATTAGCTCAAGCTGCCCCCCCACCACCTATTAGTCAGAGTCTGCCCTACCACCTATTAGTCAGAGTCAGTCTCCACCACCTATTAGTCAGAGCTGCCCCCACCACCTATTAGTCAGAGCTGCCCTCTACCACCTATTAGTCAGAGCTGCCCCACCACCTATTAGTCAGAGCTGCCCTCACACCTATTAGTCAGAGTCAGCCTCCACCACCTATTAGTCAGAGTCAGCCCCCCACCACCCATTAGTCAGAGCTGCCCCACCACCTATTAGTCAGAGTTGCCCTCACCACCCATTAGCCAAGCTGCCCTACCACCCATTAGTCAGAGTCAGTCTCACCACCTATTAGTCGGAGCTGCCCCACCACCTATTATCAGAGTAGCCTCCACCACCTATTAGTCAGATCAGCCCCCACCACCTATTAGTCAGAGCTGCCCCTACCACCTATTAGTCAGAGCTGCCCCACCACCTATTAGTCAGAGTCAGTCTCCCACCACCTATTAGTCAGAGTCGGTCTCCCACCACCTATTAGTCAGAGCTGCCTCCACCACCTATTAGTCAGAGCTGCCCCACCACCTATTAGTCAAGCTGCCCCACCACCTATTAGTCAGAGTCAGTCTCACCACCCTATTAGTCAGAGCCAGTCTCTACCACCTATTAGTCAGAGCCGCCCCCACCACCTATTAGTCAGAGCTGCCCCACCACCCTATTAGTCAGAGCCAGTCTCACCACCATTAGTCAGAGCTGCCCCTACCACCTATTAGTCAGAGCTGCCCCACCACCTATTAGTCAAGCTGCCCACCACCCTATTAGTCAAGCCAGCCTCACCACCTATTAGCCAGAGCTGCCCCTACCACCCTATTAGTCAGAGTCAGCCTCTACCACCCATTAGTCAGAGCTGCCCCACCACCTATTAGTCAGAGTCAGTCTCCACCACCCTATTAGTCAGAGTCAGTCCCTACCACCTATTAGTCAGAGCAGCCCTACCACCTATTAGTCAGAGCAGTCTCCCCACAACCTATTAGTCAAGCTCCCCCACCACCCATAGCTCAAGCTGCCCCCACCACCTATTAGTCAGAGTCAGCCCACCACCTATTAGTCAGAGCTGCCCCCACCACCTATTAGTCAAGCTGCCCTACCACCTATTAGTCAGAGCTGCCCCACCACCTATTAGTCAGAGTCAGTCTCTACACCCTATTAGTCAGAGTCTGCCCCCACCACCTATTATCAGAGCTGCCCCCACCACCTATTATCAGAGTCAGCCCCCACCACCTATTAGCCAGAGTCTGCCCCCACCACCTATTAGCCAATCAGCCCCACCACCCTATTAGTCAGAGCTGCCCCACCACCTATTAGCCAGAGCTGCCCCACCACCTATTAGTCAGAGTCAGTCCCTCACCACCTATTAGTCAGAGCAGCTCTCACTCACCTATTAGTCAGAGCTGCCCCACCACCTATTAGTCAGAGTCAGCCTCACCACTATTAGTCAGAGCAGTCCCCACCACCTATTAGTCAGAGTCTGCCCCTACCACCTATTAGTCAGAGTCAGCCTCTACCACCTATTAGTCAGAGCAGCCTCACCACCCTATTAGCAGAGCTGCCCCACCACCTATTAGTCAACTGCCCTACCACTCTATTAGTCAGAGCAGCCCCCACCACCCACAGTCAGAGCCAGCCCCCACCACCTATTAGCCAGAGCTGCCTCCCACCACCCATTAGTCAGAGCTGCCCCTACCACCCATTAGTCAGAGTCAGCCCCCACCACCTATTAGTCAGAGCTGCCCACCACCCCATTAGTCAGAGCTGCCCCACCACCTATTAGTCGGAGTCAGCCTCCACCACCTATTAGTCAGAGCTGCCCCCACCACCTATTAGTCAGAGCTGCCCCCACCACCTATTAGTCAGAGCCGCCCCCACCACCTATTAGTCAGAGCCGCCCTACCACCTATTAGCCAGAGCTCCCCCACCACCTATTAGTCAGGCTGCCCCCACCACCTATTAGCCAGACGCCCACCTATTAGCAAGCTCGCCCCCACCACCTATTAGTCAGAGTCTGCCTCTACCACCTATAGTCAGAGTCAGCTCCCACCACCTATTAGTCAGAGCTGCCCCACCACCTATTAGTCAGAGCTGCCCACCACCCATTAGCCAGAGCTGCCCTCACTCACCTATTAGTCAGAGCTGCCCCCACCACCCATTAGTCAGAGTCAGCCCCTACCACCTATTAGTCAGAGTCAGTCCCCACCACCTATTAGTCAGAGCTGCCCCACCACCTATTAGTCAGAGCTGCCCTCACCACCCATTAGTCAGAGCTGCCCCCACCACCTATTAGTCAGAGTCAGTCCCACCACCTATTAGTCAGAGCTGCCCCACAACCTATTAGTCAGAGTCAGCCCCCACCACCCATTAGCCAGAGCTGCCCCCACCACCTATTAGTCAGAGCTGCCTCCACCACCTATTAGTCGGAGCTGCCCTCACCACCTATTAGTCAGAGCCAGCCCTCACCACCCATTAGTCAGAGCAGCCCCACTACCTATAGCCAGAGCGCCCCACCACCTATTAGTCAGAGCTGCCTCCACCACCTATTAGCTCAGAGCTGCCCCACCACCCATTAGCCAGAGCTGCCCCCACCACCTATTAGTCAGAGTCAGTCTCTACCACCTATTAGTCAGAGCCGCCCCACCACCTATTAGTCAGAGTGCCTACCCCTATTAGTCAGAGCTGCCCCCTACCACCCATTAGTCAGAGTCAGTCCCCACCACCTAAGTCAGAGTCAGCCCACCACCTATTAGTCAGAGTCTGCCCCCACCACCTATTAGTCAGAGCTGCCCCTACCACCTATTAGTCAGAGCTGCCCCACCACCCTATTAGTCAGAGTCAGCCTCCACCACCTATTAGTCAAGTGCCCCCACTCACCTATTAGTCAGAGTCAGCCTCCACCACCTATTAGTCAGAGCTGCCCCCACCACCTATTAGTCAGAGCTGCCCCACCACCTATTAGTCAGAGTCTGCCCTCTACCACTATTAGTCAGAGCTGCCCCCACCACCTATTAGTCAGAGCCAGCCTCCACCACCTATTAGTCAGAGCAGTCCCACCAACCTATTAGTCAGAGCTGTCCCCCCCACCTATTAGTCAGAGTCAGTCCCCCACCTATTAGTCAGAGCCAGTCTCCACCACCCATTATCAACTGCCCCCACCACCTATTAGCCAGAGCTGCCCCCACCACCTATTATCAGAGCTGCCCCACCACCTATTAGTCTGAGCAGCCCCACCACCTATTAGCTCAGAGCTGCCCCACCACCTATTAGTCAGAGTCAGTCTCCACCACCTATTAGCTCAGAGCCGCCCCTACCACCCATTAGTCGGAGTGCCCCTACCACCTATTAGTCAGAGTCAGTCTCCACCACCTATTAGTCAGGCTGCCCACCACCTATTAGTCAGAGCGTCTCCCTACCACCTATTAGTCAGAGTCTGTCTCACCACCTATTAGTCAGAGCTGCCCCACCACCTATTAGCCAGAGTCAGCCCCCACCACCTATTAGTCAGAGTCTGTCCCCCACCACCTATTAGCCAGAGTCAGCCCCCACCACCCATTAGCCAGAGCTGCCCCCCCCACCCATTAGTCAGAGTCAGTCTCCACCACCTATTAGTCAGACTGCCTCTACCACTATTAGTCAAGTCAGCCCTCTACTATTAGTCAGAGTCAGTCCCCACCACCTATTAGTCAGAGTCTGCCCCCACCACCCATTAGCAAGCTGCCCCACCACCATTAGTCAGAGCTGCCTCCACCACCTATTATCAGAGCTGCCCCCACCACCCATTAGTCAGAGTCAGCCTCTACTACCTATTATCAGAGTCTGCCCCACCACCTATTAGTCAGAGCTGCCCCTACCACCTATTAGTCAGAGCAGCCCACCACCTATTAGCCAGAGCTGTCCCCTACCACCATTATCAGAGCTGCCCTCACCACCTATTAGTCAGAGTAGCCTCCACCACCCATTAGTCAGAGCTGCCCCCACCACCCTACTAGCAGAGCCAGTCTCTACCACCCATTAGTCAGAGCTGCTCCACCACCTATTAGTCGGAGTTGCCTCACCACCTTTGCAGACTGCCCACCTATTAGTCAGAGCCCCACCACCCTATTTAGAGCTGCCTCACCACCTATTAGTCAGAGCTGCCCACCACCTATTAGTCAGAGTCAGTCTCACCACCTATTAGTCAGAGTCAGTCTCCACTAACCTATTAGTC
>NW_025538394.1:0-19895 GCF_020615455.1 Coregonus clupeaformis | reverse complement strand
TGTGACACTCTGGCTCCATGGACTTTATTATTGAGCCAGGGTTGTTCATTTTCCTTGTTTGGGTGTATTTCTATGTTGGGTATTCTGGTTGTTTCATTTCTATGTGTGGTGATTGTTCGTGATTATTCAGGTGACTCCCAATCGGAGGTAACGAGTGACAGCTGTCGGCTCGTTATCTCTGATTGGGAGCCATATTTATACTGTGTGTTTTCTCGTGGGTATTGTGGGTTTTTGTTCCATGTTTCTGTCAGTGTTACAGAGGACTTCACTATCGTCATTTGTTGTTTTTTGTGGTTGCTTTATTAAATAAAGTCATCATGTTCACTCCACGCGCTGCGTATTGGTCCGCTTCTTCAGACGATCGTGACAGAAAAACCCACCATAGAAGGACCAAGCAGCGTGTCCAGGAGCAAGACAGCTGGACATGGGAGGAAGCGCCTGGTAAGGAGCTCGAGAGGCTGGCGATGGCCCAGGTGGGCAAATCGTGGTCCTGGGAGGACATGCTCGGGGGCAAGGGACCTTGGGGGAAGATCAAGGCCCTGGCGAGAGAGGAGCAACGGCGTCAGCAGGGCCATCATCGTTGGAAGGACGAGAGGCAACCCCAAAAAGTTTTTGGGGGGGGGCACATGGCTTGGACGACGGGGCTAACGGAGGCAGAGAAGGGGCGAATTCAAGAGGCAACCAGGTTACGGGGGTCACTGGCCAAAGTAGGGAAAGGAGATGTAGAGGCACGGCGTGAGAGACTGAGGTGTGTATCCAGTCCGGTCCGGCCCGTTCCAGTTCCCGGGGTAGAGCCAGTGGTGTGTGCCTCCAGTACGGTCCGGCCTGTTACGACCCCTCGCACCAAGGATACGGTGCGCTTCGCCAGCCCGGCCCGGCCTGTTCCGGCCACTCGCACCAGGGATACGGTGCGCTTCGCCAGCCCAGCCCGGCCTGTTCCGGCCACTCGCACCAGGGATACGGTGCGCGTCGCCAGCCCTTTCCCACCAGTGCCTACACCACGCCCCAAGCCTCCTGTGTGTCTCCCGAGTCCTGTGCGTCCTGTTGCTGCTCTCCGCACTAGGCTTGAGGTGAGTCCCCAGGGTCCAGCATGCCCTGTTCCGGCTCTCCGCACTAGCCCTTATGTGCGTTCCCAGGGTCCAGCATGCCCTGTTGCTTCTCCCCGCACTAGCCCTGAGATGCGTGTCCTCAGCCCGGTACCTCCAGTTCCGGCACCACGCATCAGGCCTACGGTGCGTCCCCAGGGCCAAGCATGCCCTGTTGCTTCTCCCCGCACTAGCCCTGAGATGCGTGTCCTCAGCCCGGTAACGCCAGTTCCGGCACCACGCACCAGGCCTACGGTGCGCCTCAGACGGCCAGAGTCTGCCGTCTGCCCAACGGGGCCTGAACTGTCCGTCTGCCCAACGCCGTCTGAACTGCCCGTCTGCCCAACGGCGCCTGAACTGCCCGTCTGCCCAACGGCGCCTGAACTGTCCGTCTGCCCAACGCCGTCTGAACTGCCCGTCTGCCCAACGCCCGTCTGAACTGTCCGTCTGCCCAACGCCGTCTGAACTGCCCGTCTGTACTGAGCCTGCAAAGCCGCCCGTCTGCCATGAGCCTTCAGAGCCGTCCGCCAGACCGGAGCCGCTAGAGCTCTCCGCCAGACAGGATCAGCCAGAGCCTTCCGCCAGACAGGATCAGCCAGAGCCTTCCGCCAGACAGGATCAGCCAGAGCCTTCCGCCAGACAGGATCAGCCAGAGCCTTCCGCCAGACAGGATCAGCCAGAGCCTTCCGCCAGACAGGATCAGCCAGAGCCTTCCGCCAGACAGGATCAGCCAGAGCCTTCCGCCAGACAGGATCAGCCAGAGCCTTCTGCCAGACAGGATCAGCCAGAGCCTTCTGCCAGACAGGATCAGCCAGAGCCTTCCGCCAGCCAGGATCAGCCAGAGCCTTCCGCCAGCCAGGATCCGCCAGAGCCGTCCAGCCAGGATCCGCCTGAGCCAGCCAGCCAGGATCCGCCAGCTAGTCAGGTACTGTCCCTTAGCCCGGTGCTGCCCCTTAGTCCGGTGCTGCCCCTTAGTCCGGTGCTGCCCCTTAGCCCGGTGCTGCCCCTTAGCCCGGTGCTGCCCCTTAGTCCGGTGCTGCCCCTTAGTCCGGTGCTGCCTCTAAGTCCGGTGCTGCCCCTTAGTCCGGTGCCGCCCCTTAATCCAGGTGGGTTTAGTTGGGGGGTGGTCATGTGGAGGGGGCTACGGAAGCGGATAGTGACTAAGGTGGGGTGGGGACCACGACCTGGACCAGAACCGCCACCATGGACAGACGCCCACCCAGACCCTCCCCTAGACTGTATGCTGGTGCGCCCGGAGTGCGCACCTTTAGGGGGGGGTACTGTGACACTCTGGCTCCATGGACTTTATTATTGAGCCAGGGTTGTTCATTTTCCTTGTTTGGGTGTATTTCTATGTTGGGTATTCTGGTTGTTTCATTTCTATGTGTGGTGATTGTTCGTGATTATTCAGGTGACTCCCAATCGGAGGTAACGAGTGACAGCTGTCGGCTCGTTATCTCTGATTGGGAGCCATATTTATACTGTGTGTTTTCTCGTGGGTATTGTGGGTTTTTGTTCCATGTTTCTGTCAGTGTTACAGAGGACTTCACTATCGTCATTTGTTGTTTTTTGTGGTTGCTTTATTAAATAAAGTCATCATGTTCACTCCACGCGCTGCGTATTGGTCCGCTTCTTCAGACGATCGTGACAGGCTCTAACATGTAAGGGGTTTAGTGAACTTTCCCAAGGAATAACTACTTCGGCAACACTGCCCCCTGGAAACGTAGTACTTGTAAGTACTACATCAAATTGTTTATCTAAGTCTTGGGCTGTTATTCTTATGTCTATGATCCACCTGTCGTTCCTTTTATTATCCTGAGGTCACAGTTACCCATGATCCACCTGTCGTTCCATTTATTATCCTGAGGTCACAGTTACCCATGATCCACCTGTCGTTCCTTGTATTATCCTGAGGTCACAGTTACCCATGATCCACCTGTCATTCCTTTTATTATCCTGAGGTCACAGTTACCCATGATCCACCTGTCGTTCCTTTTATTATCCTGAGGTCAAAGTTACCCATGATCCACCTGTCATTCCTTTTACTATCCTGAGGTCACAGTTACCCATGATCCACCTGTTGTTCCTTTTATTATCCTGAGGTCACAGTTACCCATGATCCACCTGTCGTTCCTTTTATTATCCTGAGGTCACAGTTACCCATGATCCACCTGTCTTTCTTTTTATTATACTGAGGTCACAGTTACCCATGATCCACCTGTCGTTCCTTTTATTATACTGAGGTCACAGTTACCCATGATCCACCTGTCGTTCCTTTTATTATCCTGAGGTCACAGTTACCCATGATCCACCTGTCGTTCCTTTTATTATCCTGAGGTCACAGTTACCCATGATCCACCTGTCGTTCCTTTTATTATCCTGAGGTCACAGTTACCCAACGCAATTTCCCCATAATCCTTGTGCTGGTTCCAATAATCATTTGACCCTCGTACTTTAATAGCGATCCCTTTCTGTACTTCAGTTGTGGTTCCTGCTTGTGCAAGAATATACATTCCAATCCTGTCTGTTTCTCTTCTCTGTCTTTTTCTTGTGCTCTTTACTATTGTCAGCATGCCATTTTCCTTACTCAACTGTTCTGGTTTCCAATTTCTGTTAGGGGGACTAGTCAAGGGTAGAGAAATCAATGGTGGGGAAATCTGGTGAGTCTTGGAGGCCTTGTAGGATCTTGGATGTCTTGTAGGATCTTGGAGGTCTTGTAGGATCTTGGAGGTCTTGTAGGATCTTGGAGGTCTTGTAGGATCTTGGAGGTCTTGTAGGATCTTGGAGGTTACGTAGTATTTATAAGGTCCTCTGAATGGGGAGCAGCATTTATTTTTCAACTGGAAACAATGAGCCCAATCAGTCCTCCATGACAACAACATCATAAGCAACAGAATGGGGCTATTCAATCCTTCGTTTTTGAGTTATGCTCAGGAGAAACAATTTGTCTAATCTATACTTCCATAATTCCAACTCCTGTTCTTGAAGACTGGAAATCCGACAGACTGTTTTTTTCTGTAGGCCTAAAGATATAACCTAATCATATTATTATCTATAGTAGAAAGCAATGGGTTAGAAGATGCCTACATAACAAACTCATAAAGTTAAATGCAACATCCATTTATGGCCAGCTACATAACCTCTAACATTGACTTATCCTGCAATAGATGTTCAATTGGTAATATTAAATGTGTCTTCTTCTAATGCCTCTTAAGCAGGTTGACGTTTATTGTGATGAGTCTTGTCCTGGAGGCAGAACTGAGGGATTTCTGCTAGATGGGCCAGCTGCAGTCAACATTGGCTATACTGTCAATTTTCATGAAAACACAAATGTAAGGTTAGGGTTATTTAATGTTAGTGTCACGGTTTCGGCCGAGACTGCTCCTCCTCCTGGTTCGGGCAGGCTTCGGCGGTCGTCGTCCCCGGAGTACTAGCTGCCACCGATCTATGTTTCATGTTCGTTTGGTTTTGTCTGGATGTTGTACACCTGTGTCTTGTTAGTCCTCGTTAGTGTCCTATTTAGTTCTCATTGTGTGTGCTTGTCGTTGTGTGTGATTGAGCATCTGTTTCGTGTTTGGAGCTACATTTTCCCTCCAGTGTTTGGAGAGGGTTGTTTGCACATGTTTGTGCGTCATTTGTTTTTGTCGCCTGTGTGCGTCTTGTATTTTGCCTTCGGGCTTATGGTGCTTCTATTGTATATATAATATATATATTGCACTAAGCCTTTGGACTGAGCCTCTGCGTCCTGCGCTTGATTCCTACACCACACCCACCTTCAGCACGCCTTGACAGTTAGGGTTAGGCATTAGGGTTAGCAGTGTGGTTAAGGTTAGGGTTATTTAATGTTAGGGTTAGGCATTAGGGTTAGCAGTGTGGTTAAGGTTAGGGTTATTTCATGTTAGGGTTAGGCATTAGGGTTAGCAGTGTGGTTAAGGTTAGGGTTATTTCATGTTAGGGTTAGGCATTAGGGTTAGCAGTGTAAAGTAACTGAAAGTAATCAGATTACGTTACTGACTGTCAGTAACCCAAAAGTTAGTTACTGATGAGAATTCTGGACTGTAGATTTAGAAAGTAACTTACCCAGGCCTCCCAAGTCGTGTAGCGGTCTAAGGCACTGTGTCGCAGTGCTTGAGGCGTCACTACAGACCCGGGTACGATCCCAGGCGGTGTCACAGCCTGCCGTGACTGTGAGACCCATGAGGCGTCACTACAGACCCGGGTACGATCCCAGGCGGTGTCACAGACTACCGTGACTGTGAGACCCATGAGGCGGCGCAAAAAAAAGGATCAGGATCTCGTCACGGTATCTTTGGCATTTAAATTGCCATGGGTAAAATGCATTTGTGTCCGTAGCTTATGCCTGCCCATACCATAACCCCACCATGGGGCATTCTGTTGACATCAGCAAACCACTCACCCACACGACGCCATACACGTGCTCTGCAGTTGTGAGGCCGGTTGGACGTTATTATTATTATTATTATGGCAAAGGAGGAGAAATGCTCACTAACAGGGATGTGAACAACATTTGAGAGAAATCAGCTTTTTGTGAGTATGGAAAATGTCTGGGACCAACACTTGTTGCGTTTATATTTTTGTTCAGTATAGTTTATTTATATAGCACATTTCAGACATGAAATGCAACGCAATTCACAGGAAAAAATGAATAAAAACTATGAAAATAAAAACGGAAATATTTACTAGATAACAAACAGTGGATAAAAAACTAAAGAATATCAATAAAAGCTGAAAGATTAAAGAGCATCTAAGGAAATAACATTGGTTAAAACAGTAAGAATATGATGTAATATCCAGCCCAAAATATAAGCTGGTTTTACTACACTGTTTATAAACAATTTAATTCTGCAAAAAAATAATCTGTTAATCACATAAATTATTATGATTACTAAATGTTACATGAAATGGAAATATTATGAAATATCAAAACCGAATGTACACCCCTTTGTTAATATGTATTGGCAATAATTCATTTCCAATAGGGAGGCATGGAATAATTAAAAATGTATATTTTGTCAGGCTGGATGTTTGAAATATGAGTAGGTGATTTGAGTCATGCTTCTTCAGCAGTGGAATAAAGACAATTAGCACTTGAATGTTGTAAAGAAATACTGGAGTGATGTAAGATTGTTAATAAAACAGTTCATAGACGCATGTGTTATCCTGCGTCAATGTTTATAGGCTGCAAGTACGTTGAAATGAAGTTGTTTTCAAGTCGTTGAAACAACGACCTAAAAAATACATATTTTTAACTTTATCTTTCAACCAAAACCAAACGTAGATTGGACCTCGAGCATAGTCTTCTTTTCAACGTCTTTTCAACTATATTTTGCAAGGCGGGATACTGCCCAATGTCAAAACAGTTTTAACGTGTCCAAATCAATAACCAATATGCAGAAACAGTTTGTGATAAATGGAAAACATAAACATAAAATGTACTATCTACACAAACATGTTCCACAATAGTAATCATAATACTTGAATTTATTTAAACAACCACCTTATTAACTGCACAAGCACCAAAAACACTGTTGTTTTGACAAGTGGCAATAAATCACTGATATCGATTAGGGGGGGGGAATCAGGTTGTACGTGCTGTTGAAACTAACACAACAAAAAAATACAAATGGAATCGGGCGATATCTTTTACTTCACTGGTTAGAGGACAACCTGCAGAAGACAGTCAGCTACATTTTGGAGTGATGCATTTAAATTTAGCGGTCCCCAAAACGAAGAGAAACGCAACACTTATTTGTCATCACTCATATCGATATCACGTTGAAATCAATTGCGCGAGGGGGGAGATGAGGTTGCACGTCCTGTTAAAACTAACAGCTCAAAAACCACACGGAATCTGGGAATAATATGTACATCACTGGGTCAGAGGACAATTTGTAGAAAACAGCTAGCTACATTTAGAAGTGTTGCATTTTGATTCAAGTGGGTCGCCAACGTGGTAAATGTAACACAACTCATTTCAGAGCCTGGATTTTCCCCTGATGAGGCTAATATCCATATCACGCTGAAATCAATAGAACAGGGGGAAAACGGTTGGGGCGGCGCACAATTGGCCCAGCGTCGTCCAGGGTAGGGGAGGGAATGGCCAGCAGGGATGTAGCTCAGTTGGTAGAGCATGGCGTTTGCAACGCCAGGGTTGTGGGTTCGATTCCCACGGGGGGCCAGTATGAAAAATAAAAAAATAATGTATGCACTCACTAACTGTAAGTCGCTCTGGATAAGAGCGTCTGCTAAATGACTAAAAATGTAAAATGTAAATGGTTCTACATTGTAAAATTCATTACAATTCTCATACAACAATGTTAAAACATTGTGACATTATTTAATTGATATCATGAAACAACTCCTTCATGTATGTACTTTCTGATGTTGAATCAGAGTTCTTTTAGCAGCGTATCTCTTGCCACATTGATCACAGCTATAAGGTTTCTCTCTAGTGTGTGTTCTCAAATGTGCCATCAGGTTGCTTGAATCACTAAAACTCTTCCCACATTGATCACAGCTATAAGGTTTCTCTCCAGTGTGCGTTCTCAAATGTACCATCAGGTAGCTTGATTGACTAAAACGCTTCCCACATTCATCACAGCTACAAAGTTTCTCTCCAGTGTGCCTTCTCAAATGTACCATCAGGTTGCTTGATTGACTAAAACTCTTCCCACATTGATCACAGCTATAAGGTTTCTCTCCTGTGTGTGTTCTCTGGTGTGATTCTAAATATTGGGACGAAACAAAACTCTTCCCACAGTCAGAGCAGTGGTGTGGTTTCTCTCCTGTGTGTGTTCTCTGGTGAATAGTCAGCCCACTAGATGTAGTAAAACTCTTCCCGCATTGATCACAGCTATAAGGTTTCTCTCCTGTGTGTGTTCTCTGGTGTGTAGTCAGCTGGCTAGATGTAGTAAAACTCTTCCCGCATTGATCACAGCTATAAGGTTTCTCTCCTGTGTGTGTTCTCTGGTGTGTAGTCAGCTGGCTAGATGAAGTAAAACTCTTCCCACATTGATAACAGCTATGAGGTTTCTCTCCAGTGTGCCTTCTCAAATGTACCAACAGGTTGCTTGATTGACTAAAACTCTTCCCACATTGATCACAGCTATAAGGTTTCTCTCCTGTGTGTGTTCTCTGGTGTGATTCTAAACATTGGGACGAAACAAAACTCTTCCCACAGTCAGAGCAGTGGTGTGGTTTCTCTCCTGTGTGTGTTCTCTGGTGTGATTTTAAATATTGGGATGAAACAAAACTCTTTCCACAGTCAGAGCAGTGGTAAGGTTTCGCTATTGTGTGTCTTCTCTTGTGTGATTTTAAATATTGGGAAGAAACAAAACTCTTTCCACAGTCAGAGCAGTGGTATGGTTTCTCTCCCGTGTGTGTTCTCTGGTGTATAGTCAGTTGGCTAGATGTAGGAAAACTCTTCCCACATTGATCACAGCTATAAGGTTTCTCTCCTGTGTGTGTTCTCTGGTGCATAGTCAGATGGCTAGATGTAGTAAAACTCTTCCCACATTGATCACAGCTATAAGGTTTCTCTCCTGTATGGATTCTCTGATGTCTTTTAAGGTCTGTTGAAGAGTTGAATCTCTTCCCACAGTCAGAGCAGCAGTGAGATTTATCACCTGTGTGAATTCTCTGGTGTACTTTTAGTGAATTTGATCTTGAGTAACTCTTCCCACATTGATTACAGCTATAAGGTTTCTCTCCTGTATGGATTCTCTGATGTCTTTTAAGGTCTGTAGAAGAGTTGAATATCTTCCCACAGTCAGAGCAGCAGTGAGATTTCTTCCCTGTGGGTTTCCGCTGGTGTTTCTTGAGGTGTTCTGATCTGGAGGGACTCTTCTCTGCCTCCTCAGCTTCATGATGTTGTTGAGGCTCCCCAGAGGATCCACGATAGTCACGTCTCGCTCCTGTGTGAACAACAAAGTCAGACAGATGGTTAAAGACCCACAACAGCAGAAATCCACTGTTTCTTTTAGCTAAAAGGTGATGCCCATGATGTTGTCCAATTTACATCTGTAATGAATGTTTAAATGCTTTTACATTCTTATTTGACAATTGTCTTAATATGACAGTCAGTGACAACAACAGTCATATTTAGTCTTTTTTTTTTCAATTTAGTAGTAAAATGGATGATTCTAGGCTAGAATGTAGGCCCCTTTCTGTGTTTGCTAAAATTTCTGCACAAGAGTGATGCGCATGCAATTTGGTTGCAGAAACTCCTCCCTGCTAATACTGAAACCGCTAGTTATGGATGTAGTATATCTGAACTCCTCCCTGCTAATACTGAAACCGCTAGTTATGGATGTAGTGTATCTGCTTGGAGCAAAAATGGTGAGCGAAGATTGTAGTTTTTCACAACGTATTCAGAATATTACCACACATTATCAGAGCAAGATCGGGAGTGCTACTCAAGGAAACTCACATTAAGCTCTGTGTTCCTATTCACTAATTCACCATTGTTGGGGAAAACTCAGGGGAGTTCTCAGAGGCTGCCAGCAACAATAGCCTCCATTTACAGGTTGCTTATGACTGCATTTCACACTACTTTGGATTATAATTGTAAGGCTCGTTTGAACGTCCTGTTTAATATAATGTTTGTGCCATCGTCTCAAATCAACTGCTTTATACCTTAAAAAACATTTAAACTTCAACCAGTAAAATGCTCTTTGGCTAGCTTTGCTACCAGCCTGTTAATGAGCGTTAGCATTCAAGCTAACAAGTGCTGCATCCAAAATAGGTATTTTGCAACTATCATAACAAAATATTATCTTTGCGACTGTTCAATCAATAATCAAAATAACAATTTTAAGCCTATGAGAACCCAAAAAGTGTTTATTGTTTAGAAGAAATAACCTGGTAAATCTAGGATGTTGAATGGTCCCAGATGATGAACAGCAGTTTATTTAGAAGTAATAACCTGGTAAATCTAGGATGTTGAATGGTCCCAGATGATGAACAGCAGTTTATTTAGAAGTAATAACCTGGTAAATCTAGGATGTTGAATGGTCCCAGATGGTGAACAGCAGTTTATTTAGAAGTAATAACCTGGTAAATCTAGGATGTTGAATGGTCCCAGATGGTGAACAGCAGTTTATTTAGAAGTAATAACCTGGTAAATCTAGGATGTTGAATGGTCCCAGATGATGAACAGCAGTTTATTTAGAAGTAATAACCTGGTAAATCTAGGATGTTGAATGGTCCCAGATGGTGAACAGCAGTTTATTTAGAAGTAATAACCTGGTAAATCTAGGATGTTGAATGGTCCCAGATGATGAACAGCAGTTTATTTAGAAGTAATAACCTGGTAAATCTAGGATGTTGAATGGTCCCAGATGGTGAACAGCAGTTTATTTAGAAGTAATAACCTGGTAAATCTAGGATGTTGAATGGTCCCAGATGGTGAACAGCAGTTTATTTAGAAGTAATAACCTGGTAAATCTAGGATGTTGAATGGTCCCAGATGATGAACAGCAGTTTATTGTTTAGAAGTAATATCCTGGTAAATCTAGGATGTTGAATGGTCCCAGATGGTGAACAGCAGTTTATTTAGAAGTAATATCCTGGTAAATCTAGGATGTTGAATGGTCCCAGATGATGAACAGCAGTTTATTTAGAAGTAATAACCTGGTAAATCTAGGATGTTGAATGGTCCCAGATGGTGAACAGCAGATTATTTAGAAGTAATAACCCATAACTTCACCTCACAACAACAACAACATAGACCTACTGTAGGACCCATAACTTCACCTAACAACATAGACCTACTGTAGGACCCATAACATCACCAAACAACAACATAGACCTACTGTAGGACCCATAACTTCACCCAACAACATAGACCTACTGTAGGACCCATAACTTCACCCAACAACATAGACCTACTGTAGGACCCATAACTTCACCCAACAACATAGACCTACTGTAGGACCCATAACTTCACCTAACAACATAGACCTACTGTAGGACCCATAACTTCACCTAACAACAACAACATAGACCTACTGTAGGACCCATAACTTCACCTAACAATAACACAGACCTACTGTAGGACCCATAACTTCACCTAACAATAACACAGACCTACTGTAGGACCCATAACTTCACCTAACAACAACATAGACCTACTGTAGGACCCATAACTTCACCTAACAACATAGACCTACTGTAGGACCCATAACATCACCCAACAACATAGACTTACTGTAGGACCCATAACTTCACCTAACAACATAGACCTACTGTAGGACCCATAACTTCACCCAACAACATAGACCTACTGTAGGACCCATAACTTCACCTAACAACAACAACATAGACCTACTGTAGGACCCATAACTTCACCTAACAATAACACAGACCTACTGTAGGACCCATAACTTCACCTAACAACAACAACATAGACCTACTGTAGGACCCATAACGTCACCTAGCAACAACATAGACCTACTGTAGGACCCATAACTTCACCTAACAACAACATATACCTACTGTAGGACCCATAACTTCACCTAACAACAACAACATAGACCTACTGTAGGACCCATAACTTCACCTAACAACACAGACCTACTGTAGGACCCATAATTTCACCTAACAACAACATAGACCTACTGTAGGACCCATAACTTCACCTAACAACATAGACCTACTGTAGGACCCATAACTTCACCTAACAACATAGACCTACTGTAGGACCCATAATTTCACCTAACAACAACATAGACCTACTGTAGGACCCATAACTTCACCTAACAACAACATAGACCTACTGTAGGACCCATAACTTCACCTAACAACATAGACCTACTGTAGGACCCATAACTTCACCTAACAACAACATAGACCTACTGTAGGACCCATAACTTCACCTAACAACAACATAGACCTACTGTAGGGCCCATAACTTCACCTAACAACATAGACCTACTGTAGGACCCATAACTTCACCTAACAACATAGACCTACTGTAGGACCCATAACTTCACCTAACAACAACATAGACCTACTGTAGGACCCATAACTTCACCTAACAACAACATAGACCTACTGTAGGGCCCATAACTTCACCTAACAACATAGACCTACTGTAGGGACCCATAACTTCACCTAACAACAACATAGACCTATTGCAGGACCCATAACTTCACCTAACAACATAGACCTACTGTAGGACCCATAACTTCACCTAACAACAACAACATAGACCTACTGTAGGACCCATAACTTCACCTAACAACAACAACATAGACCTACTGTAGGACCCATAACTTCACCTAACAACAACATAGACCTACTGTAGGACCCATAACTTCACCTCACAACAACATAGACCTACTGTAGGACCCATAATTTCACCTCACAACAATAACATAGACCTACTGTAGGACCCATAACTTCACCTAACAACATAGACCTACTGTAGGACCCATAACTTCACCTAACAACATAGACCTACTGTAGGACCCATAACTTCACCTAACAACATAGACCTACTGTAGGACCCATAACTTCACCTAACAACAACATAGACCTACTGTAGGACCCATAACTTCACCTAACAACAACATAGACCTACTGTAGGGCCCATAACTTCACCTAACAACATAGACCTACTGTAGGACCCATAACTTCACCTAACAACAACATAGACATACTGTAGGACCCATAACATCACCAAACAACAACATAGACCTATTGCAGGACCCATAACTTCACCTAACAACATAGACCTACTGTAGGACCCATAACTTCACCTAACAACAACAACATAGACCTACTGTAGGACCCATAACATCACCAAACAACAACATAGACCTATTGCAGGACCCATAACTTCACCTAACAACATAGACCTACTGTAGGACCCATAACTTCACCTAACAACAACAACATAGACCTACTGTAGGACCCATAACTTCACCTAACAACAACATAGACCTACTGTAGGACCCATAACTTCACCTCACAACAACATAGACCTACTGTAGGACCCATTATTTCACCTCACAACAATAACATAGACCTACTGTAGGACCCATAACTTCACCTAACAACATAGACCTACTGTAGGACCCATAACTTCACCTAACAACATAGACCTACTGTAGGACCCATAACTTCACCTAACAACATAGACCTACTGTAGGACCCATAACTTCACCTAACAACAACATAGACCTACTGTAGGACCCATAACTTCACCTAACAACAACATAGACCTACTGTAGGGCCCATAACTTCACCTAACAACATAGACCTACTGTAGGACCCATAACTTCACCTAACAACAACATAGACCTACTGTAGGACCCATAACATCACCAAACAACAACATAGACCTATTGCAGGACCCATAACTTCACCTAACAACATAGACCTACTGTAGGACCCATAACTTCACCTAACAACAACAACATAGACCTACTGTAGGACCCATAACTTCACCTAACAACAACAACATAGACCTACTGTAGGACCCATAACTTCACCTAACAACAACATAGACCTACTCTAGGACCCATAACTTCACCTCACAACAACATAGACCAACTGTAGGACCCATAACTTCACCTCACAACAATAACATAGACCTACTGTAGGACCCATAACTTCACCTAACAACATAGACCTACTGTAGGACCCATAACTTCACCTAACAACATAGACCTACTGTAGGACCCATAACTTCACCTAACAACAACATAGACCTACTGTAGGACCCATAACATCACCAAACAACAACATAGACCTACTGTAGGACCCATAACTTCACCTAACAACAACATAGACCTACTGTAGGACCCATAACATCACCAAACAACAACATAGACCTATTGCAGGACCCATAACTTCACCTAACAACATAGACCTACTGTAGGACCCATAACTTCACCTAACAATAACACAGACCTACTGTAGGACCCATAACTTCACCTAACAATAACACAGACCTACTGTAGGACCCATAACTTCACCTAACAATAACACAGACCTACTGTAGGACCCATAACTTCACCTAACAATAACACAGACCTACTGTAGGACCCATAACTTCACCTAACAACAATAACATAGACCTACTGTAGGACCCATAACTTCACCTAACAACATAGACCTACTGTAGGACCCATAACTTCACCTAACAACATAGACCTACTGTAGGACCCATAACTTCACCTAACAACATAGACCTACTGTAGGACCCATAACTTCACCTAACAACATAGACCTACTGTAGGACCCATAACTTCACCTAACAACATAGACCTACTGTAGGACCCATAACTTCACCTAACAACACAGACCTACTGTAGGACCCATAACTTCACCTAACAACAACAACACAGACCTACTGTAGGACCCATAACTTCACCTAACAACAACATAGACCTACTGTAGGACCCATAACTTCACCTAACAACAACATAGACCTACTGTAGGACCCATAACTTCACCTAACAACAACATAGACCTACTGTAGGACCCATAACTTCACCTAACAATAACACAGACCTACTGTAGGACCCATAACTTCACCTAACAATAACATAGACCTACTGTAGGACCCATAACTTCACCTAACTACATAGACCTACTGTAGGACCCATAACTTCACCTAAACAACAACATAGACTTACTGTAGGACCCATAACTTCACCTAACAACATAGACCTACTGTAGGACCCATAACTTCACCTAACAACATAGACCTACTGTAGGACCCATAACTTCACCTAACATTAACATAGACCTACTGTAGGACCCATAACTTCACCTAACAACAACATAGACCTACTGTAGGACCCATAACTTCACCGGATATCTCGGGTCCGTTCAATGTATAGTTGAAGTCGGAAGTTTACATAAACTTAGGTTGGAGTATTTAAAACTCGTTTTTCAACCACTCTTGTTAACAAACTATAGTTTTGGCAAGTCGGTTAGGACATCTACTTTGTGCATGACACAAGTAATTTTTCCAATATTTGTTTACAGACAGATTATTTCACTTATAATTCACTGTATCACAATTCCAGTGGGTCAGAAGTTTACATACACTATGTTGACTGTGCCTTTAAACAGCTTGGAAAATTCCAGAAAATGATGTCATGGCTTTAGAAGCTTCTGATAGGCTAATTGACATAATTTGAGTCAATTGGAGGTGTACCTGTGGATGTATTTCAAGGCCTACCTTCAAACTCAGTGCCTCTTTGCTTGACATCATAGGAAAATCAAAAGAAATCAGCCAAGACCTCAGAAAAAAACGTGTAGACCTCCACAAGTCTGGTTCATCATTGGGAGCAATTTCCAAACGCCTGAAGGTACCACGTTCATCTGTACAAACAATAGTACGCAAGTATAAACACCATGGGACCACTCAGCCGTCACACCGCTCAGGAAGGAGACGCGTTCTGTCTCCTAGAGATGAACGTACTTTGGTGCGAAAAGTGCAAATCAACCCCAGAACAACAGCAAAGGACCTTGTGAAGATGCTGGAGGAAACAGGTACAGAAGTATCTATATCCACAGTAAAACGAGTCCTATATCGACATAACCTGAAAGGCCTCTCAGCAAGGAAGAAGCCACTGCTCCAAAACCGCCATAAAAAAGCCAGACTACGGTTTGCAACTGCACATGGGGACAAAGATCGTACTTTTTGGAGAAATGTCCTCTGGTCTGATGAAACAGAAATAGAACTGTTTGGACATAATGACCATCGCTATGTTTGGAGGAAAAAGGGGGACGCTTGCAAGCCGAAGAACACATTTTACATTTACATTTACATTTTAGTCATTTCGCAGACGCTCTTATCCAGAGCGACTTACAGTTAATGCATTTTTTTTTAAAATTTCATACCCCCTGTGGGAATGAAACCCACAACCCTGGCGTTGCAAACGCCATGCTCTATCAACTGAGCTACATCCCTGCCGGCCATTCCCTCCCCTACCCTGGACGACGCTGGGCCAATTGCGCCGCCCCATTGGTCTCCCGGTCGCGGCCGGCTATGATAGAGCCTGGATTCGAACCAGGATCTCTAGTGGCACAGCCTTAGACCACTGCGCCACTCGGGAGATCACCATCCCAACCGCGAAGTACGGGGGTGGCAGCATCATGCTGTGGGGGTGCTTTGCTGCAGGAGGGACTGGTGCACTTCACAAAATAGATTGCATAATGAGGAAGGAAAATTATGTGGATATATTGAAGCAACATCTCAAGACATCAGTCAGGAAGTTAAAGCTTGGTCGCAAATGGTTTCCAAATGGACAATGACACCAAGCATACTTCCAAAGTTGTGCCAAAATGGATAAGGACAACAAAGTCAAGGTATTGGAGTGGCCATCACAAAGCCCTGACCTCAATCCTATAGAACATTTGTGGGCAGAACTGAAAAAGCGTGTGCGAGCAAGGAGGCCTACAAACCTGACTCCGTTACACCAGCTCTGTCAGGAGGAACGGGCCAAATTTCACCCAACTTATTGTGGGAAGCTTGTGGAAGGCTACCCAAAACGTTTGACCCAAGTTAAACAATTTAAAGTCAATGCTACCAAATACTAATTGAGTGTATGTAAACTTCTGACCCACTGGAAATGTAATGAAATAAATAAAAGCTGAAATAAATCACTATTATTATGACATTTCACATTCTTAAAATAAAGTGGTGATCCTAACTGACCTAAGACAGGGAATTTTTACTAGGATTAAATGTCAGTAATTGTGAAAAAACTGAGTTTAAATGTATTTGGCTAAGGTGTATGTAAACTTAAACCACTCAAGTGTTGCTTTAGCAGTATGCTTAGGGTCATTGTCCTGCTGGAAGGTGAACCTCCGTCCCAGTCTCAAACCTCCGGAAGACTGAAACAGGTTTCCCTCAAGAATTTCCCTGTATTTAGCGCCATCCATCATTCCTTCAATTCTGACCAGTTTCCCAGTCCCTGCTGATGAAAAACATCCCCACAGCATGATGCTGCCACCACCATGCTTCACTGTGGGGATGGTGTTCTCGGGGTGATGAGAGGTGTTGGGTTTGCGGCAGACATTTTCCTTGATGGCCAAAAAGCTCAATTTTAGTCTCATCTGACCAGAGTACCTTCTTCCATATGTTTGGGGAGTCTCCCATATGGCTTTTGGCGAACACCAAACATGTTTGCTTATTTTTTTCTTTAAGCAATGGCTTTTTTCTGGCCACTCTTCCGTAAAGCTCAGCTCTGTGGAGTGTACGGCTTAAAGTGGTCCTATGGACAGATACTCCAATCTCTGCTGTGGAGCTTTGCAGCTCCTTCAGGGTTATCTTTGGTCTCTTTGTTGCCTCTCTGATTAATGCCCTCCTTGCCTGGTCCATGAGTTTTGGTGGGCGGCCCTCTCTTGGCAGGTTTGTTGTGGTGCCATATTCTTTCCATTTTTTAATAATGGATTTAATGGTGCTCTGTGGGATGTTCAAAGTTTCAGATATTTTTTTATAACCCAACCCTGATCTGTACTTCTCCACAACTTTGTCCCTCACCTGTTTGGAGAGCTCCTTGGTCTTCATGGTGCCGCTTGCTTGGTGGTGTTGCAGACTATGTGGCCTTTCAGAACAGGTGTATATATTATGAGATCATGTTACACTTAGATTGCACACAGGTGGACTTTATTTAACTAATTATGTGACTTCTGAAGGTAATTGGTTGCACCAGATCTTATTTAGGGGCTTCATAGCAAAGGGGGTGAATACATATGCACGCACCACTTTTCTGTTATATCTTTTTTTGAATTTCTTGAAACAAGTTATTTTTTTCATTTCACTAAACCAATTTTGACTATTTTGTGTATGTCCATCACATTACAGGTTGTAATACAACAAAGTAGGAAAAACGCCCAGTGGGATGAATACTTTTGTAAGGCACTGTACATCACTGGGGCCAAACTCCCTGCCATTCAGGACCTCTATACCAGACGGTGTCAGAGGAAGACCCTAGAAATTGTCAAAGACTCCAGCCACCGAAGTGACGGGCTGTACTCTCTGCTACCGCACAGCAAGCGGTACCGGAGCACCAATGTCTGGGACCAACAGGTTCCTGAACAGCTTTTACCCCAAAGCCATAAGACTGCTGAACAGTTAATCAAATGGCTACCCGGACTATTTACATTAACACCCTTTATTATTTATTAATTTATCCCCAAAAAATGTACTCTCTTGCTCTACCCACACACACTACTAGTGTTGCACGGAACCACGGGAATATCACGGTAGCAAAACATCATGATACACTACATAACCAAAAGTATGTGGACACCTGCTGGTCGAACACCTCACTCCAAAATCATGGGCATTAATATGGAGTTGGTTCCCCCTTTGCTGCTATAACAGCCTCCACTCTTCTGGGAAGGCTTTCCACTAGATGTTGGAACATTGCTGCGGGGACTTTCTTCCATTCAGCCACAAGAGCATTAGTGAGGTCGGGCACTGACGTTGGGCAATTAGGCCTGGGTCGCAGTCGGTGTTCCAATTTATCCCAAAGGTGTTCGATGGGGTTGAGGTCAGGGCTCTGTGCAGGCAAGTCAAGTTCTTCCACACTGATCTCAAGAAACCATTTCTGTTTGGACTTCGCTTTGTCATGCTGAAACAGGAAAAGGCCTTCCCCAAACTGTTGCCACAAAGTTGGAAGCACAGAATCATCTAGAACGTCATTGTATGCTGTAGCGTTAAGATTTCCCTTCACTGGAACTAAGGGGCCTAGCCCCAACCATAAAAAACAGCCCCAGATCATTATTCCTCCTCCACCTAACATTACAGTTGGCACTACGCATTCGGGCAGATAGTGTTCTCATGGCATCCGCTAAACCCAGATTCGTCCTTCGGACTGCCAGATGGTGAAGCGTGATTCATCCCTCCAGAGAACGCGTTTCCACTGCTCCAGAGTCCAATGGCGGCGAGCTTTACACCACTCCAGCAGACGCTTGGCATTGCACATGGTGATCTTAGGCTTGTGTGCGGCTGCTCGGCCATGGAAACCCATTTCATGAAGCTCCCGACTAACAGTTCTTGTGCTGACGTTGCTTCCAGAGGCAGTTTGGAACTCTTCAGCACTCTTCAGTAAGACCATTCTACTGCCAATGTTTGTCTATGGAGATTGCATGGTGGTGTGCTCGATTTCATACACCTGTCAGCAACGGTTATGGCTGAAATAGCTGAATCCACTAATTTGATGGGGTGTCCACATACTTTTGTATATATTGTGTATTTGCGAATGCTCAACTAAAAAAATCTTGGTCGACAAAAACAGCCTATCGACCAAACAATCGACCAGTCGACTAGGGTCAGCTCTAAAAAAAATGAAAATACATTTGCAGAATATTATACAATTACTTATCAACAGCTCTAACAATTTGACCCCCACAGGAAATCCTCACTGGCAGATATAGAAAGACCCATATACTGTTTAGCCATTGATTCTTTAAGAATATAATTTATAAATGCCTCAAATGTTTCAACTGTCTTACCCCATCAGAAACCAAAATATAAGCTTGTATCACGCCACTGTTTGTAAACAAACCAACACTGACCATCCATGACATCAACATTATAGTTTTAACCATGTTGAGGCTATACAGTGTTGGTTTACATTTACATTGTTTCTAAACATTGGAGTAAAAAAAGCTTATTTTGGGATCTGATGGGGTACGACAGTTGAACTAAGCTTATGAGGCATGTGTTATATTCTTCAAGAATATAAATAATTTAAAAGTCCAAATATGGATGTAGCAACTGCAGATTTCCCCTTTAACACCACACATCAGTTCAACAAC
>NW_025538393.1:7500-19895 GCF_020615455.1 Coregonus clupeaformis | reverse complement strand
CGGGCTTAATCAGGGAGGTCACGGCGCCACTTAGATTATTTGGCCGAGGATTTGACTTACTTCCGTCTGCACTTCCGCATTATCTCCTTGCTGTGCTCTTTTTTGCTACTTGGCTACCTGCCAAACTATTCCCTTTTACTTTTAATAAGCGTTTAATCAATCTTTGTGTTCAACAAATTTACCAATTTTTAGTTTTTCCCCTCATTAATTCGCTTTTTCACCCCGGGCTTTATCCCGAGACGAAGAGTCATTTTCCTGTGCGTTTTATCTGCCAACTTTCCGTTATTTTCCTTTTTCCCATCTAACTTTTTTCCCTTATTCAACTTTTTCCTCCGGACGCCTTATCTGACATGGTTCATCAACATCTTCAACAGCCGAAGCTAAGTAGTAACATTAACATGATGTCTTCTAATTGCAGTCGCTGTACTCATAATATACAGGAAGACATTCGCCCCTTCACGGCGAAAATAGCTGTGCTACAACCCAGCTTCAGGCGTTGTCGTTAGGCAAGGGTAATCTCAGTGTAGGAAAGGAAGAAACAGCGTCTGTGCCACCAGAATAAGAATACAGACAGTAACGTTAGTATAAATCCCCCACAGTCCCGCGGCCGACAACTTTCTCATGGCTTCTGGAAAATACTGTTGAATACTCACCGTTCACTCTCATTCAGCCCACAAACCTTCAACGTTTTCCCAAGTCTGATGCGGTCTTCTCTAGTCTCTACTCCTCCCGTTATGGGGTCTCTCCCACCATTAGCTCTGACAAATTAAACCTAGTCATTGCCATCTCCATTACCCGCATATTAACTTAAAGCAAATCACCCAAGCGATCATACACTGTTTACCAGGGGGCAGGGCTACCGGCGTTAAAGGCTAATCTAAAGATGGTGCTAGCTAAAGCTAAAACTCGGTGTAGAGTATAGAGATATTGTTATCACGTCGGCATCTCGATGTTAGGATAAACGTCAGAGAGTCACCAAGTCCAACATAGCTTCCGCTTGTAAATCGGCCCTAAAATGTTCGCATCGAGTAATTTGTCTCTGGCCCCCTCCCCAGTTAGGGGAAGTGACGAAGGGCTCTACGGCAGAGTCTCAGCACTTAATCGCTGGTTGAACTGATTTTTCTGCCCCTCCCAAAAGATAACATTTGTGGATAATTGGCCCTCTTTCTGGGACTCACCCACAAACAGGACCAAGCCTACCTGTGTAGTAACGACTCCATCCTAGTGGAGGGTGCTCTCCTCTTATCTCCCAACATAGATAGGGCTCTAACTCCTCTAGCCCCACAGTGAAATGGGTGCAGGCCAGGCAGCAGGCTGTTAGCCAACCTGCCAGCTTAGTGGAGTCTGCCAATAGCACAGTCCAGTGTAGTCAGCTCAGCCATACCCATTACTGTGTCTGTGTCCTCACCTAGTTCGGCAAAACTAAACATGGCGGTGTTCACCCTAGCAATCTTATTAATAAAACCTCCTCCATTCTGCCATTATTAAATCTATACCTCACATCTCAAATAGGTTTACTTAATGTTCGATCCCTCACTTCAAAAGGCAGTCATAGTCAATAACTAATCACTGATCATAATCCTGATGTGATTACCTACTGAAACATGTAACTTAAGCCTGATGAATTTGCTGTGATTAAATGAGGCCTCACCTCTCTGATTACACTAGTACCATATTCCCGTGCATCCCTCAAAGGCGGAGGTGTTGCTAACAAATTTCATAGCAAATTTCAATTCTACAAAAAAAAAAAAATGGTTTTCCTCTTTTGAGCTTCTAGTCATGAAATCTATGCACCTACTCAATCACTTTTTATAGCTACTGTTTACAGGCCTCCTGGGCCATATCGCTTCCTCTCTGAGTTTCCTATTCCTTCCCTTTATCATCAGATCATATTCTATTTTTGGTGATTTTATATTCACTGATCCACAACCCTCAGTCCCCATTATCGACTCAGTGGGTTTTGTCCAACATGTCTCTGGACCTACTCACTGCCACAGTCATACTCTGGACCTAGTTTTGTCCCATGATATGTTTAGATCTTATGACTTTCCACAAAATCCTTATCACCATATTTATTACATTTCCATCCAAGCAAATAATCTGCTCAGACCCCAGCCCAGAGCATCAAAAGTCTTCTATAAATTCTCAAACAACACAAAAATTCATTGATGCCCTTCCAACTCCTTCTGCCTACCCAAGGACGATCAAGGTTACAAAAATCAGTTAACCACTTAACTGAGACTCATTTCTCCTATACTATCATTCACCCCTAAAAACAAAAACCATTTGTCATAAACTACTCCCTTTACAATCGCTTTGAAGCAAGCTTCCAGGAAATTGGAGCGAAATAGGCGCCACCCAAACTGGAAGTCTTCCGAGCTAGCTTGGAAAAGACAGTACCGTGCAGTAAAAGCCCTCACTGCTGCTACATCATCCTACTTTTCCAACTTAATTGAAAATAAAACAATCCAAAATTTCTTTTTGATACTGTTCAAACTACTAGCAGCATTCCCCAAAGAGGATGCTTTTCACTTCAGCAGTGATAAATTCACTTGAACTTCTTTGAGAAAAAGATCATACCATTAGAAAGCAAATTACGGACTCCTCTTTGAATCTGCGTATTCCTCCAGGGCTTAGCTGTCCTGATCTGCACTCTCTGCGAGGGCCTGGGATCGGACACTTAGTGTTTTATACTATATCTCTTACACATATAAAATAATCATGGCCTCTAAACCTTCAAGCTGCATACTGATCCTATTCCTACTAACTGCTGAAAGAGCTGCTTCCTGTGCTTCCCTCTATTAACATAAATAACAGCTCTCTATCCACCGGATTGTACCAAACTCACTAAAAGTGGCGGTGATAAAGCCTCTCTTGAAAAAGCCAAACCTTGACCCAAATATACTATCCTATATCAATCTTCCATTCCTCTCAAAATTTTAAAAAAGCTGTTGCCACAACTCACTTTTAACTTATATGCTTCCAGTCTGGTTTTAACCCCCATCATCACTAGACTGCACTTGTGAAGGTGTAAATACCTTTTTGGCGTCAGACCCGAGGCTCATCTGTCCTCGTGCTACTAACCTTAGTTCTCCTTTACACCATCATCACCACATTCTTTTTGGAGAGACTGAACCCATGGAATTGTCTACACACAAGTTCTGCCTGGTTTAGATCCTACTGTCGATTCAGTTTTGTCTCTGTGAATGGTCTGTCCTCCACAAATCCTGTACTTTCGGTGTTCCTCAAGGTTCCGTTTTAGACCACTATTGTTTTCACTATATATTTTACCTCTTGGGGATGTTATTCAAACATATGTTAATTTTCACTGCTATGCGATACACACAGCTGTACACATTTCAATAAACATGGTGAGAGCCCCAAAATAACCCTCGCTAGAAGCCTGTGTTTCAGACATAAGGAAGTGGATGGCTAAAACTTTTTTACTTTTAAACTCGGACAAAACAGAGATGCTTGTTTCTAGGTCCCAAGAAACAAAGAGATCTTCTGTTAAATCTACAATTCATCTATGGTTTAGTCGTCTCATATGTAAACTCGGTGTTCTCTTATATCTCTCTTTTGTAACATATCAACTGTTTTCAACTTTTTTCCATTAACGATTGCAAAAAATCAAAATTTTTCTGTCCAAAAATATGCAGAAAAATTAATCCTGCATTTGTTACTTCTAGGGTTCGCACTACTGCAATGCTCTATTTTCGACTACCATAGCACTAAATACTTCAGTTGAGCTGCTAAATACTTAATCCACTAAACCATTACAGTCATATTACTCCAGTGCTAGCTTCCCTACACTGCTTCTTTAAGGCAAGGGCTGATTTCAAGGTTTTACTGTTAACCTATAAAGCGTTACATGGGCTTGCTCCTACCTTCTTTCCGAGTTGGTCCTCCTACATACCAATACTACGTCCGGTCACAGCCTCTTAATTGTCCCTCAATTTCAGCAAACGCGGGAGTGGGCTTTCTCCTATAGATCTCCATTTTTATGGAGAGTCTGCCCTACCCATGTGAGACGCAACTCGGTCTCAACCTTTAAGTCTTTACTGAAGACTTCTCTACTTCAGTAGTTCATATGATTGAGTGTAGTCTGGCCCAGGAGTGTGAAGGTGAGCGGAAGGCTGGACAACAACAGCCCTTGCTGTCTCTGCCGGCCGGTTCCCCTCTCCACTGGGGTTCTCTGCCTCTAACCCTGTTGCAGGGGCTGAGTCACTGCTTCTGGTGCTCTTTCATCCCTCCCTGGGGTTCTTTTTTATGCTATCTTCCTGTCTGGTTCCCCCCTGGTTTGTGCTGTGGTGAACCTCTGTGGGCTATACTCGGCCTTGTCTCAGGATTGTAAGTTGGTGGTTGGGGATATCCCTCTAGTGGTGCGGGGGGCTGTGCTTTGCTGGAGTGTGGTTATATCTTCTGTTTGCCCTTCCTATTTCTTCGGATGGGGCCACTGTCTCCGACCGCTCCTGTCTCAGCCTCCATATTTATGCTGCAGTAGTTTATGTTCGGGGGGCTGGGGTTAGTTGGTTATACCTGATCTTCTCCTGTCTTATCCAGTGTCCTGTGTGAATTTCAAGTATGCTCTCTCTAATTCTCTCGTTCTCTCTTTCTCTCCTGAGAACCTGAGCCCCTAGACCATACTCAGGACTACCGGGCATATACACCTTGCTGTCCCCAGTGATCCGCCTGGCCTTGCTGCTATTCCAGTTTCAACTGTTCTCCTTTAAGAGCCCCTACCTGTCCCAACCTGCTGTTTTCAACTCTTTAATGATCGGCTATAAAAGCCAGCACTGAGAGACCTGAGCCCTAGGACCATGCGTCGGGACTACGCCGTGTACTCCTTGCTGTCCCCAGTCCGCCTGGCCTTGCTGCTATTCCGTTTCACTGTTCTCCTCGGTTATATACCTGTCCCACCTGCTGTTTTCAACTCTTAATATCGCTATAAAGCCAACTGAGATTTATTCCTATTATTATTTACCATCTTTCACTTATTTTTTAACATCTTGCATGTTCTTTATAATCTCCCCGCACAGCCAAGAGGACTGGCCTTCCTCTGGTGAGTGCCGGGGGCTGTGCTTTGGGGAGTGGGTGAGGTTATATCCTTCCTGTTTCTGTCCGTTTTCTTCGGATGGGCCACAGTGTCTCCCACCCTCCTGTCTCACCTCCAATATTTATGCTGCAGTAGTTTATGTGTCGGGGCTGGGGTTGTTAGTTATACCTGGAGTACTTCTCCTGTCTTATCCAGTGTCCTGTGTGAATTTCAGTATGCTCTCTCTAATTCTTGTTTCTCTCTTTCTCTCCTGAGAACCTAAGCCCTACACCATACTCAACTACCGGGCATATACACCTTGCTGTCCCCAGTCCGCCTGGCCTTGCTGCTATTCCAGTTCCAACTGTTCTGCCTGCTCTCCCCCTCCTGTCCCATGCTGTTTTCAACTTTTATATCTATAAAACCACTCAGAACCTGACCCTAACCATTCTATTCCGCCTGTACTCGCTTGCTGTCCCCCAGTCCCCTGGCCTTGCTGCTATTCCAGTTTCAACTGTTCTGCCTGCGGTTTATGAACCCCTACCTGTCCCAGACCTGCTGTTTTCAACTCTTAATGATCGCTATGAAAAGCCAACTGAGATTTATTCCTGATTATTATTTACCATGCTTTCATATAAACATTTTTAACATCTTGGCATGGTTCTGTTATAATCTCCTCCCGGCACACCAAAGACTCCACCCCTCATAGCCTGGTTCCTCTCTAGGTTTCTCCTACTTTTCCCTTTCTATTTTCCTATCCACCGTGCTTCTACACCTGCATTACTAGCTGTTTTGGGGTTTTAGGCTGGTCACCTTAATATTAGCTATTAAAAGGCTATATAAAAATAAAATTGATTGATTGATTGATTCGGATGTATCTGCGCCGGGGGATCATCAGAGATGATTCAGCTGTTCCTGATCTACTCTCCTGCTATCCGGTGGTGCTGGGCATGCCCTGGTTATACCCATAACCCAATTCGTGGCAGACTCTGATGGAGTGGTCTGCTCAGTGTGTGGGTAGGTGTTTGGGCGTTTCCGTAGGGGCTACCTCGGTGGAGAGTCCAAACCAGGTCCCCTTCTTCCACCTGAGTATGGGGATTTGGCTTTTTAGGCGACCGCGGTTGCCACCCCATAGGCAGAGTTGTGCGAATAAACCTCCAGCAGGAGCTGCGCTCCCACTGCAGCCATGTGTATCCTCTGTCTCAGGAGGAGAAGAAAGCTATGATTTACATAACAAGCTCGCTAGACAAGATACATACGCCTCCCACTTCCGTCATCGGGAGTTTCTTTTCAGTGAAGAAAAAGGATGGTGGTTTGCGTCCGTGCATCGATTACCGTGGTCTCAATCAGATTACGGTGAAGTATAGTTATCCACTCCTTCTATTCACCATGACTGAGTCGTTGCATGGCCGTTTCTTCACGAAATTAGATCTCGGGCGCGTACTTGAGTGCGCATCGGGGGTGATGAATAAAACCCCATTTATACCACCTCGGGCCATTACAGTATCTGGTCATGCCATACGGGTTGATAACGCTCCATCAGTTTTCCAATCGTTTGTGGATGAGATCTTCAGGGACATGCAGGGGCAGGGGGTGGTGGTGTACATTGATGACATTCTCGTGTACTCACCTAGTGTCTGTGCCCTTCACAGGGTGTTAGGCTGTGGAGCCCACCTGTATGTGAAGGGTGTCTGTTTTTCCAGGAGTCGGTCTCCTTTTTGGGTTATCAGTTGTCTCCGTCAGGGGTTGAAGATGGGGTAGACCCGGTGTCGCCGTCGTAATTGGCAAACACCAACCACTGTGAAGGAGGTGCAGCAGTTTTTGGGGTTTGCAGATTACTACAGGGAGGGTTTTATCCGGGGTTTTGACTCCCCATCGTCTCTCTGTTGAAGGAGTCTCGTCTGCAGTGGTCGGCCGGGCCCGACAGGGCTTTGGGAGGCTGAAGACCTGTTTACCTCGGCCCCGGTGCTGGCGCATCCGATCCCTCTTTCCTTCAATAGAGGTGGCGTCGGAGGCCGGTTTCCTGTTTCGGTCTGGCGCGCCACCTAAACTCCCCCCTGTGCTTTTTATTCTCAGCTCAGTCCGTGAGCGTTGGCGTACAGCTGTTAGCCGTGGTACAGGCTCTAAAGGTGTGGAGGCACTGCAGGGGGCTCAACACCCTTTCCACTCATTTGACGACCACCGTAACCTGAGTACATCCCGGGCGGCGGAGGCTAACCCTCGCCAGGCAAGATGATATGTTCTTGACCGGTTTACTTTTTAAATCACTACATCCTGTTCACAGAATGGCAAGGCAATGCCTGTTTTGGCGTATGACGAAGAGTCTGACCCACTCCATCTCTGAGTCGTTCTGTGCCCTGTGTGGGAGGTCATGCTCCTCGGCGGGCGTTACGCACCACCCTAGTCCACCACAGTGCCCGGAGGGTGATTTCCTCGGGGGTTCATCGATTGATCTATGTGGCTCACCGTCACCCTCCTCTGGACATCGGTATCGGCCGACAGTGCACTGTCTTAGTGCCAATACTGGTGCCCACGTTGGCTAAGGGATGTGAGGGTTTATGTTTCCTCCTGCTCGGTGTGCGCCCAGTTAAGGCGCCCTAGACATCTACCTAGGGGTAAGTTGCTACCCCTGCCCGTTCCACAATCGCCATGTCCCACCTATCAGTGACTTTATCGGACCTTCCCCTCTCTCCCAAGGGAATACTACCATCCTGAGTTTGTGACCCGGTTCTCTACGCCTGTCGTTTGCTCCCCATGCCGGGTCTTCCCTACTCCCTGCAAACTGCCGAGGCACTGTTTACCCATGTGTTCCGCACTACGGGTACCCCGAGGACATTGTGGCTGATCGTCCCCAATTCACCTCCAGTCTCGTTTATGAGCGGTTGGGGGTCTCGGTAGCCTCCCTCGAGTTACCACCCGGAGAGCAATGGGCAGTACACTAAACCAGGATGTGGGTAGGTTTCTCAGGGCCCATACTCCAGACCCGGCCGGAGGGGGTGGTCAAGGTAGTTCCCTGGGCCGAGGGATGGCCCGGTATTCCCTACGCCATTCCTCCACTAACTGACTCCCTTTCAATGTGTGTTAGGTTACCACCGATTCTGGCACCCTGGCAGCAGGGGAGCCAATCAGGCTCCCTGCCGTGGATGAGTGGCCGCGCTCGAGGAATTGGACCTCACTCCTCCCTCCTCAAAGCGCCCTATCTCCCCCCCAGTGAGCACCGGTGTACGCACCTGGTGATCGAGTCTGGCTCCTCTACCAACCTGCCCCTCCGCCTGCCCTGTCACTGGGTCGGCGTTTTAGAAACCATTTAAAGTCCTGAGAAGGTTGAGGTTTGTTATAGATTACAGCTACCTTGATATAAGTTATTAACTCTTCCTTATTAATCCCCTTCTCAGGCCGGTGGCTCGCGAGCCCACTCCCAAGATGAGATCTTGAGACTCCTCCGCCCCGTTGGACATCGAGGGCACCGCGCGGTCTCCTAAGAGTCCATCTTGGATTCGGACTCGGATGGGGGGTCTCCCGTATCTAGTGAGTGGGGGGGTTCCGGGAGGAGGGGTGCTGTGCGAACGTGTTACTCGCTCTCAACGGGGTTCCATCGGAGGGGCATCCGACGGCGCCCTGCTCGTCCCCCTGGTGCGATCCCGAGGCCGGAGTCGCGGCGCACGTCTGGAGCCCGCGCTCCAGGGGTACTGTCACGGTTTTCGGGGCTGCCTCTCTCCCTTGTTCGGGCATTCGGCGTTGTCTCTCCATTCTAACTGCCACCGCTAGATGTTTCATGTGTTCGATTTGCTTTTGTCTCTTTGTTTACACACCTGTTTCTGTTTTGGCGTAATTAGTGTCCTATAAGTTTCTCGTTGTGTTTGTCTATTGTTGTGTGTGATTGTTTTCGTGTCAGGCGTTTGTGCGTAACCTGTGTGTTTCGTACGCCAGTTCTATTAGCTTCCTCCTCGGTTGAGGGTTTTGCTCTCTGTGTTTGTGCGCTCTCGTGTGCTCCTGTGTCGTCTGTTTGACCTCGCCGCCTTTTGGATTATTTTTCTCGAGTAAAGTCTTGTTGGACTGTACATCTGCTTCTGCGCCTGATTCCACACCACACCATTTTCAACACCCTTGAGCAAACAACAACTAGAACAGCAATAGAACAACAGAGAAAAGCCCGGAACAGCATGTATCTAAGGCCTACTGATCAACACTACACTGATGTCATAGCTTAGTTTCATTAATAGGTTGATTTATCATAATCTTTGGCATTTTACCAGAGGGGGGGGGGATCATGTTAGGGGGCCATAATGTGATGGAGGAGGGGTGTCTCTGAGTTTACTGTTATGCAATCCAAATGCACAATTATTCCCAATTATTACACTACTTTTGACCAGTAACCAGCCCATACTTTCAGTGTTTATGTGTGGGTCCATTTGCGACTCAGTCTACTAAAAATTCTCTGTCTGTTTCTGTGTCTGTGCATTCATTATTAATATCTGCTTTCCCCCATAATTCTAGAATCCGATAGTTCTGGAATTTGTGTTCCAATTAGAATGTCTTCTAATTCCCACCATTACCTATGACTGTGTGTTATGGGGAGAGGGTATGGGCTTACAGACAGGAGATTACAGGGGAGGACCTCCGGGGAACCATCAAACAACCACAAAGATTTGAGGGTGTGAAGCTACACACACACACACACACACACACACACACACACACACACACACACACAACACCACAATATGTTGAGTTCCTCTGAAACCCTGCAGTAAAATGAAAATTTCCAAATAATAACAAAGATATATTTTACATATTATAATTAACATACATTTAAAACAAAATCTTGAAATAACAATCACCTACTGCATGTCCAAACGCCAATCCACTGAAGAAATTGACTTCAATCCTACTCAGGTTTGTGCCCCAAATCTGCCACTACATCATTATCTGTGCCAAAGGTTGGGTTTGAGGATTCTCTTTAATTATAATCCCTCCAATACCTGTGGTTATACTGCTATAGTGCCATACTAGATTTATGTGATGAAAGTATGTACAAAATCATATGTTTTTCCCTTATGCCTATAACAACATAAACCCACAAATGCTGTACAGTACTGTAGTACAATGTGTATACTATGTTGCAGTAGCAGAGTGGTGTAGGCTAGCAGGCTCCAAGGGCATCCATTAATGTAAAGTGTATGTTATGTTGTTACTTATACCTATTGTGATTTCTTACCCAGAGAGATAAAACATATTTTGTCCAAAATATATATTGTATATGGATTTAAATCTTCCAGATTATTATTTTCTAGTAAGAATGTTCTATGGTGGGGAGGGCAGCCAATGCTCAACAACACCAAGCCCTCTGTGTTGTAGCTACAACTTTTGATTTTGTATTTTGCATCACCATGGTGATGTGGTAATCACTTTGCTTCTTGAAAGTCCAATATCTTAAAACTTACTGCTAACATGCAAAACATTCTGGGACTGTATCAACAGTGGACTAATGAAGAAAAAAAAAAACCAAAGATGCCACTTCAAAGGCAGGAGCGTCTCTGTCACAGTGGTTAACCCAATCATTTTCTAAAATACCTTTAAGGTACTGTACTTTCCTTTTGCTCTTTTAAGGTTTTTTACCTAAAACTAAAGGTAGAAAGGTACTTACAGATACCACTACAGTGACACGTGTTTATACCCCTTAAAGTTCAATTTGGTACCTTTTTTTCAGAGTGTCTGTTATCAGGGGACAGGAGTGGTTTTCCTACCATGTAAACGACCTACTGTAACAACACGTTTTAGCAACATGACAGACTTCAAAGTACAAGATGTCTTCCAAAGGAAAGAAAATGTTTTGATTAGACAAGTGGTTGTCCCCTTTTTTTAAAGTGTTTTTCCCATTCGTGCCTCTCAGACTACAACCCTGAGCATCATAATCATCTATAATCATCTGTTACAACCCCTTACCATCCAATACCTCTCCTATTTATTTGAGAAACTAGTTATTTGAATGCAGAACAGGTTTAAGTGTTCATTTGATTGACTGGTTTCTCTTTGCACCTTCTTTATGATTATTACTTTCCGTGTTGAGTAATTTCATAATCTCAACTCCTTTACACCCACATTGATTTATAACTCATTCTATGCAGGGAGGCGAGAGAGTGGATGTGAAAGTTCTGAAAAGGAAAGTGCTTTAAATGGTTGGAAAACTTTTTTCTGAAGGTGTGCTCAGATGTACTAGGATAATCTATCTTGCCGTGCATAACAGCATTCATTCTCATCATGTCAAAATGTCATAATTATTCATTTAACTGAAATAGAATGTCAGTTGAGAATGGTTCCAAAATGCTAAAGTGTCTATTTTATACCTTTCAGGATATCATTTCATATAAAACATACACGATTTAAGGGACCTAAAAAATGTCTATAAATAGCTCTGATTCCCCTCGATTTTTCTCCTTTGAGTGAATAATTGTTCTATTATTCTCAATTGATGTGAGCACTCAATCGCACGAAAGTTAACCCAAAATCACACTGGGTGAAGTCTTATCACTCATCATCATCACCTTAGATTACATAAATCCCTCTCTCTATCCTCTCTCTCTATCCCTCTCTCTATCTCTCTATCTATCTCTCTCCTATCTCTCTCTTCTCTCTCTCTCTATCTCTCTCTCTATCCTCTCTCTATCTCTCTATCTCTCTTTCTCTCTATCTCTCTCCACCTCTCTCTCCTATCCCTCTCTCTCTCTCCACCTTTCTCACATCTCTATCTCTCTCTCTATCCCTGTCCCTATCTCTCTCTCATCTCTTTATCTCTATCCCTCTCTCTAACCCTCTCTCTATCTCTCTCTATATCTTTTTCTCAATCCCTCTCTCTCACTCTCTCTCTATCTCTCTCCACCTCTCTCTCTATCTCTCTCTCTATCTCTCTCTATCCCTCTCTCTATCTCTCTCTATATCTTTCTCTCCATCCCTCTCTCCATCCCTCTCTCTCTCCTCTCTCTCCTCTCTCTCTCTCTCTCTCTCTATCTCTCCACCTCTCTCTCTATCTCTCTCTCTCTATCCATCCTCCTCTCCCTCTCTCCCACCTCTCTCTCTATCTCTCTCTCTATCTCTCTCTATCCATCGCATCTATCCCTCTCTCTCTCTCTCTCTCTCTCTCTCTCTCTCTCTCCCCCCCCTCTCTCTCGCTCAATCTCGCTCTCTCTATCCCTCTCACTATCCCTCTCTCTCTCCACCTCTCTCACTCTCTATCTCTCTCTATCCCTGTCCCTATCTCTCTCTATCCCTCTCTCTCTATCTCTCTCTATCCCTCTCTCTATCTCTAATAATTCAATTCAATTCAATTCAAGCTGCTTTATTGGCATAAAAAACATTACGT
>NW_025538392.1:0-19899 GCF_020615455.1 Coregonus clupeaformis | reverse complement strand
CTTCCCACCATCATATATAGTACCAGTCAAAGTTTGGACACACCTACTCATTCCAGGGTTTTTCTTTATTTTTACTATTTTCTACATTGTAGAATAATAGTGAAGACATCAAACTATGACATAACACATATGGAATCATGTAGTAACCAAAAACGTGTTAAACAAATCAAAATATATTTTATGTGAGATTCTTAAAATAGCCACCCTTTGCCTAGATGACAGCTTTGCACACTCTTGGCATTCTCTCAACCAGCTTCATGAGGTAGTCACCTGGAATGCATTTCAATTAACAGGTGTACCTTCTTCCAAAAGTTAATTGGTGGAACTTCTTTCCCTTCTTAATGCGTTTGAGCCAATCAGTTGTGTTGTGACAAGGTAGGGAGGGGGTATACAGAAGATAGCCCTATTTGGTAAAAGACCAAGTCCATATTATGGCAAGAACAGCTCAAATAAGCAAAGAGAAACGACAGTCCATCATTACTTTAAGACATGAAGGTCAGTCAGTATGGAACATTTCAAGAACTTTGAAAGTTTCTTCAAGTGCAGACGCAAAAACCATCAAGCGCTATGATGAAATTGGCTCTCTTGAGGACCACCAGAGGAATGGAAGACCCAGAGTTCATTAGAGTTACCAGCCTCAGAAATTGCAGCCCAAATAAATGCTTCACAGAGTTCAAGTAACAGACACATCTCAACATCAACTGTTCAGAGGAGACTGTTTGAATCAGGCCTTCATGGTCGAATTGCTGCGAATAAACCACTACTAAAGGACACCAATAAGAAGAAGAGACCTGCTTGTGCCAAGTAACACGAGCAATGGACATTAGACCGGTAGAAATGTGTCCTTTGGTCTGGAGTCCAAATTGGAGATTTTTTATTCCAACCGCCGTGTCTTTGTGAGACGCAGTGTGGGTGAACGGATGATCTCCGCATGTGTATATCCTACCGTAAAGCATGGAGGAGGAGGTGTTATGGTGTGGGGGTGCTTTGCTGGTGACACTGTCTGTGATTTATTTAGAATTCAAGACGCACTTAACCGGCATGGCTACCACAACATTCTACAGCGATACGCCATCCCATCTGGTTTGGGCTTAGTGGGACTATCATTTGTTTTTCAACAGGCTGTGTAAGGGCTATTTTACCAAGAAGGTAAGTGATGGAGTGCTGCATCAGATGACCTGGCCTCCACAATCCCCTGACCTCAACCCAATTGAGATGGTTTGGGATGAGTCGGACCGCAGAGTGAAGGAAAAGTAGCCAACAAGTGTTCAGCATATTTCTTTTTTATTCGTCACATGTTTCATAAACAACAGGTGAAGACTAACAGTGAAATGCTTACTTAAATTACTAAATTCCACCCTGCCCATTGTTTCTACTGTATCCTTTCAGATCTGTATGACGTATCCGAAGGTTGGGCTAGCCAGGGGTTTGATTCATTATCGGGCATTAATGTGCTTTTTAACCATTCACTCTTTTTTTTGGGTTATGGCTATTTTCTATCATGTATTTTATCATCATACTGTATTTATGCTATTGATTATCAATGAATGTATCTTTATTTCTGCATACAGAAAAAAATAAGAACATATATTAAAGCAAGAACATATTGTCCCTTGAAAATGTGTTTGGTAATTTTTCTTGAAAAGAGAGCATGTTTTCGTGAGGCATTGATTTGATGGAAGGGTCAATGATCCACGTAAAGATTATGGTTATGCTAAACATCACTGGGAAACTCCATGTGATCAGAACCAGCAGTGTTGTATCAGAACCACTAGAGGGGGATCTGGTCCTGTATTCAGGACTGGCTCTCAGTCCTCTTGGCACATTGTATACACACAGGGGTTACATAAGAAGAGACCCTTCAACCAAAGTACAGGTTCACTTCTCCCACGGTCTTAAAGAACATCAGATACAAGAGACCTGCTATGACATCATTGGCACGGTTTTCTGTTCAATCAGCGAGTTCTTGATGTTCTTGTTTTTCTGTCAGAAACATATGTTAAATTCTCATGCAGTGTTTCCCTAACTTGTACATGTATATAAGGAAGGGGATTGTTGCCTATAGAATACATCACTTCTAAAAGATGTATCATTTCAGAATGAGGGGTGCTGTAGCTCTGCTGGTGTTGCTATTCTGTCTCTCTGGAGCATGGAGTCAGGGAGAGAGTGGAGGGGTCAGACAGGATGACATCACTCAACAGGCTGGGTTAGGCAGGTAGCTTAGTGGGTAAGAGCGTTGTGCCAGTAACCGAAAGGTCGCTGGTTCTAATCCCCGAGCCGACTAGGTGAAAAATCTGTCGATGTGCCCTTAAGCAAGGCACTTAACCCTAATTGCTTCTGTAAGTCGCTCTGGATAAGAGCGTCTGCTAAATGACGTAAATGTAAATGTAAATGTAAACAGGGTCACAGTGAAGGGGGAGAGAGCAAGGTGAGAGAAGTTCAGATTGAGAGCCAAGGGACTGAAGCTACAGAGACGACTCACAAACTGACGACCGGTCAGACCACCACTACCCCTGACATACAGAAGAAATGTACAGATTCCCATAATTTCAGGGTAAACGGCTGAACTGTCAGCTAGGAGGACCAGACTGAATCAGTCAGAGTGAGAAGGCAAGAAATGACCTGAAACTGAACAAGGTAATTCATTAAATGTGAATGTATTACAAAATAACATTTTCTATTTGTTAGGATGATCAACAGTCATTTTGTCTCCATCTTTGTTTCCATGAAACAAATATGTTTTATGAGCCCTGCATATATCTTCAATGTGCAGTAGCCTATCTTCTCTTATGGGTTTCTTCAAAAATAAATCAGTTGATTAATCAGCCAGCTGACTGCCCTGTGTTCACAGACAGACCATAGGTGGCCTTCTCTGCAGGTTTGACTCATTCAGGAACTGTAGGACCTTTCAATACTGACACCACACTGGTCTACAGTAAAGTCATCACCAACATTGGCAACAACAGGCAACACTAATCAACACACACTGAATACACAGTTTACTGTAACATGCAGAGATGGACAGTGCTGGTCTCCCTGCTTCTCCTCTGATACAGGTATCTTCACAGCACCAGTGAGAGGAGTCTACTACTTCACATTCACTGCCATGGATCATCTTGGACATAACATGGGTGTAAAGCTATATCACAATGACCTCAGGGTTATGTTTAATGAGAATATGAATATCAATTCATATGGTTATAATGTGCATATTTCAAATTCATTCTCTCTAGTGCTGGAGGAGGGGGATGAGGTCTACCCTCAGGCAGGGGGCTCTATGATAATAGTAATAACTTCAACACCTTCAGTGGTTTCCTGCTCTTCCCTGCGTGAGGGGGAAATGTTTCTATCTCAAGTGAAGTTAGATAAGGGCTTCTAATTACCACACATAACTGTTCTTCTCATTACCATGAATAAACTGATAAAGGCTTTATTGACTTCTTACTATTCTATACTGTGAAACAAAGTAGTGGATAAATTAGGTGAAACATTGTTTCATCCATAGTGCAGTGTTGGTTATTAATGAGGCTATGATCATCTTCATCATCATCATCATCAATGAGAGGCTCCATCATGCCTCATGTAATGTGCTCAGAACCCGCAGTATCAAATCAGAATCACTAGAAGGTGATCTTGTTCTGTATTCAGACTGGCTCTGAGTATTCTCTCCAGACATTGGTGTAGAGGTGTATTGTGTACACACAGGGGGTTACTTTGGGACAAAGCACAGGTTAATTTCTCCCACGGTCTTAAAGAACATCAGATACAAGATACCTACTATGACATCATCTTTGGCAAGGTGTTCTGTCCAATCAGCAAGTTCTTGTTTTTCTGTCATGCAGCAGCTCACTACGTTGTGAGTGTACATGAATAAGGGGACAGAGCCTCATAGACTACATCATTTCTGAAGAGGTGCCATTTCAGAATGAGGGGTGCTGTTGTATCTCTGCTAGTGTTGCTGTTCTGTCTGTCTGGGGCATGGAGTCAGGGAGAGAGTGGAGGGGTCAGAGAGAATGACATCACTTAACAGGGTCAAACACAGTCTACCAGCCTTGCCGCTCAAAATGACAGGGCTGAGCTGAGAGCGCTGAGAGACATGGTGGTGGAGCATAGAGTGGAGCTGCGGAACGTGGCAGCCAGACTGAGGGACAGTGAGGGGGAGAATGCGGGTAATTAGCTGATTTATAGGTCATTATGAGGTCATATCAGTGAAAGATGAACCATTTTTGAGAACTGATTTATTGTCATAATGACATAATTTCAGCACAAGCAGCACAACCAGAGAGACAGCCAGTGAAAACGAAGCGACGGCTCTTAGAGAGGAGCTGAGCGTCACCACCACTGAACTGCAGCTCCAGAAGAACAAGGTGGAGGAGCTGGAGAAACAGAATGCAGGTAAATGTCACAGAGATGTCATCAGTTAGAAATCACTATATACTATATTTGAGTATGCTTGATATTATGGTTTAACTTTGTTCAGTACTCATATTTTCTTTCATGTTATGTCAGCCCTGGTGGCCAGAGTGACAGCCAGTGAGAGTCAAAACACAAGTAATAGGAGGACTTTGACAAAATGAAACCATCACCTTAAAAACGGTAACGATAACTAAATTCAAGTTAGCTTTTGCATATGTTTTCTGTTAAACCACAGCCTTGGAGGCAAGGAGTACCAGTGAGAGGGAGGTGGAAGAGCTGAAGAGACAGAATGCAGGTAACAGATGCAGACAAACCTATCCCCATGTTTATTCATACAATTTTTTTTTTATAGTTATAGTTCATAGTTTGCTTTAGCATTTGGATAAAATGCATAGAAGACAACCAGAAAAAATATTATTTATATTTGACTTTGATTACACTTAAGTAAATAATAATGTAAATGTAATTTTTTCACTCTCCTGTGTTTACAGACAGACCAAAGGTGGCCTTCTCTGCTGGTTTAGGCGATGGACTGTTGGGACCCTTCAGTACTGAAATCACTCTCATCTACAATAGAGTCATCACCAACATCGGCCCGGCCTATAACCCAGTTACTGGTATAGTAGTGCATACTACTACTTCAAAAAGTATTAGTTGTGCCATTACAGGGCCATCAGATTGTAAAGAATATAGGTATATACACAGAAAAGAAGAACAATGACTTGTGGCCTCTCTGTATAGGAGTCAGTGGCGATTTTAGCAGGTACATCTTGGTGGGGCAAACAACACAACACTAAACAATACATTCATTGCACTATAGCGGTGACAAACGGTGCCCACAAACTGTTAGGGCCAACATAAAGCTGTCCCAACAGCAGAGCCTTCATTTCAGCACCATGGAGTGAATCCTTACCACCGCTACACCTGGCTATCATCTGAGCCTGGTCTGGCAGAGAAACAGTTCATTCAGCCTCATTTACTGCCTTTAAAAAAAACATAGCTGATATGGCTGACTTGCTTAAACTAATGTGGTTTCTACTGACAATTGAGATGTACAAACTATGGCATAAGGGGGATGACGAAGCGGATAAGAGGCAATCCGAGACATTAATGACCGAGCTAGGACGGATGTAGTCTATATAACTGTTTAGCACTTTTGAAATGTACAGCGACAGAATTCAGAACATGGGCCATTTTTACAGTATTCTCCCTGTACACCAAGTCAGAATCATAGGATAAATAAAGGGGGCATATAAGCAGAAAATGAAAGCTCTTACAATATTTGATGATTACATTTCTCTAAAACAGGCTATAGGCTACATGTGCACCACCAAGTCAGAACAGTAGACTAAGTTATGAGGGGCAAAGGGACCAAATTCTTAGGGTGAGGCACATGGGCTACTAACAGCTTAGTACACAACATACACTTAGTATTACTTTCTTAGCTACAGTATACATATCTCCCTGGCATATTACATCATTTAGGCAGCAGCATACAATACATTTTTGGACTCACCTTGTTGTGCTCACTTGAACAGGAAGGTGGTACGGCGGTCCTTGTGGGCACATTTTGTCATCAAACTCTGGATTTATGGTGCTTTCAAGACAACTGTGAACTCTGAAAAAAAACACGGTCGAATCATGACGTCAGTGATCTTCAGGTCGGAGCTCTTGAAAGAGGCCAGACTTCCCAACTCGGAATTCCGAGTTGGATGACCGTTCAGAACGTATTTTCCCAGTCTGAGCTTATTTTTTTCAGAGTTCCCAGTTGTCTTGAACTCACGGAAGTCTTAGAGTTTCCAGTTCCGAGTTGTTTCCAGTTGTTTTGAACGCGGCAGAAGTTATGCTGGATTGACTGCATGGCCAATGTATTCAACCTTTTCTGGCCCATGGTGTTGAATGTTTATCCTTTTATTTTTATTTTTTTACCCCAATTTCAATCTTGTCTCATCGCTGCAACTCCCCAACGGGCTTCGGGAGACGAAAGGCCGAGTCATGCGTCCTGCGAAACATGAACCGCCAACCCGCGCTTCTTAACACCCACCCGCTTAACCCAGAAGCCAGCCGCACCAATGTGTCGGGAGGAAACACTGTTCACCTGATGACCGAGGTCAGCCTGCAGGCGCCCGGCCCGCCACAAGGAATCGCTAGAGCGTGCTGGGCCAATTGTGCGCCGCCCTATGGGACTCCGGATCACGGCTGGTTGTGATACAGCCCGAGATCGAACCCGGGTCTGTAGTGAGGCCTGTAGTTTATCCTTTTAAGCTTGGAAAGGAGACCCTCAAACCCAGACTTGGACCACACACCCACTCCACTGAATACCATGCTAGTGATTGCTTTGCAACACTTGCTGTTAGCCACTGATTCCTTCCAAACCACTCATTGTTGAAATTGCAATTTCCAACTTGTTGTGTAATGTTTATGTCCAATGGCCGATGAGCACCGATATGACAAGGATTGAAAAGGATTTGCCAGTAGATTGTCGACGTGATTCATGATGATGACTGCTTGTCTAGCTTGCTAGCTAAGATTTTGAAAGTATGATGTTGACATGATCAGTCCAATCAAAGCTACAGTAAATATAACGTGATTTGAAATAATTTTATCTGTGGACAACGACCTTGAGCCTTCTTGGATGGGCACTTCAAATGTAACTCTATGGCAGCACCCAAGGGGCTTGAATTTTCGAGCTCTCCCTGAAGATTCTGCGGTGACGTAGTGTCAGAATGAGTGACAGAATACTGAGCCAATCACGGCGCAACTAGAGAACATTACCAACCCCTACGCTCCGTATTTTCCGCTGGCTGCCCCACCACCACGGAAAGCACTGAGCTAGGCTGAAACACCTGCATTTTGGAGCTGCCTTACTCAAGAAAGTAAAAAAGAGCCCATGTTTGTATGCGGCTTTATTAACTCAAAGAGTTGTTTTTTTATACATTGTTTGCTAACTGATACAGTGGGGGAAAAAAGTATTTAGTCAGCCACCAATTGTGCAAGTTCTCCCACTTAAAAAGATGAGAGAGGCCTGTAATTTTCATCATAGGTACACGTCAACTATGACAGACAAAATGAGGGTTTTTTTCTCCAGAAAATCACATTGTAGGATTTTTTATTAATTTATTTGCAAATTATGGTGGAAAATAAGTATTTGGTCAATAACAAAAGTTTCTCAATACTTTGTTATATACCCTTTGTTGGCAATGACACAGGTCAAACGTTTTCTGTAAGTCTTCACAAGGTTTTCACACACTGTTGCTGGTATTTTGGCCCATTCCTCCATGCAGATCTCCTCTAGAGCAGTGATGTTTTGGGGCTGTCGCTGGGCAACACAGACTTTCAACTCCCTCCAAAAGATTTTCTATGGGGTTGAGATCTGGAGACTGGCTAGGCCACTCCAGGACCTTTAAATGCTTCTTACGAAGCCACTCCTTCGTGTTGCCCGGGCGGTGTGTTTGGGATTATTGTCATGCTGAAAGACCCAGCCACGTTTCATCTTCAATGCCCTTGCTGATGGAAGGAGGTTTTCACTCAAAATCTCACGATACATGGCCCCATTCATTCTTTCCTTTACAGGATCAGTTGTCCTGGTCCCTTTGCTGAAAAAACAGCCCCCAAATCATGATGTTTCCCACCCCCATGCTTCACAGTAGGTATGGTGTTATTTGGATACAACTCAGCATTCTTTGTCCTCCAAACACGACGAGTTGAGTTTTTACCAAAAAGTTATATTTTGGTTTCATCTGACCATATGACATTCTCTCAATCCTCTTCTGGATCATCCAAATGCACTCTAGCAAACGGGCCAGGACATGTTGACGGGCCTGGACATGTACTGGCTTAAGCAGGGGGACACGTCTGGCGTAGTGTGTTACTAATGGTAGGCTTTGTTACTTTGGTCCCAGCTCTCTGCAGGTCATTCACTAGGTCCCCCCGTGTGGTTCTGGGATTTTTGCTCACAGTTCTTGTGATCATTTTGACCACGGGGTGAGATCTTCCGTGAGCCCAGATCGAGGGAGATTATCAGTGGTCTTGTATGTCTTCCATTTCCTAATAATTGCTCCCACAGTTGATTTCTTCAAACCAAGCTGCTTACCTATGCTGCAGATTCAGTCTTCCCAGCCTGGTGCAGGTCTACAATTTTGTTTCTGGTGTCCTTTGACAGCTCTTTGGTCTTGGCCACTAGTGGAGTTTGGAGTGTGACTGTTTGAGGTTGTGGACAGGTGTCTTTTATACTGATAACAAGTTCAAACAGGTCCCATTAATACAGGGTAGCAGTGGAGGACAGAGGAGCCTATTAAAGAAGAAGTTACAGGTCTGTGAGAGCCAGAAATCTTGCTTGTTTGTAGGTGACCAAATACTTATTTTCCACCATAATTTGCAAATAAATTCATAAAAAATCCTACAATGTGATTTTCTGGATTTTTTTCTCTCAATTTGTCTGTCATAGTTGACGTGTACCTATGATGAAAATTACAGGCCTCTCTCATCTTTTTAAGTGGGAGAACTTGCACAATTGGTGGCTGACTAAATACTTTTTTCCCCACTGTATGTGACACGTATGAATGCCAAAATAACATGCAAAACAGGCCCCACCTGCCCTGAATGACAGGTTGCGACTGATAGGAGTGTACAACCTCTACTGAGAGGCTCAAGCTTTAAAGGCATAATCGGCTGCTCTCTCTCATATTCATAGACAGTATGAATGCAATGACTGACAGTCCTACAGTGTCTATCAGAGATGGACAGTGCTGATATCTCCCTGCTTCTGCTCTGATGCAGGTATCGTCACAGCACCAGTGAGAGGAGTCTACTACTTCACATTCACTGCCATGGATCACCGTCATTTAAATAAAATCACATTTTATTTGTCACATACACGTGTTTAGCAGATGTTATAGCGGGTGTAGCGAAATGCTTGTGCTTCTAGCTCCGACAATGCAGTAATATCTAACAATTACACAAAATATACCCAATACACACAAAAAAAGTAAGAATGGGATTTAAGAATATATACATATATGGACAAGCAATGACAGAGCGGCATGGACTAAGATACAGAAGAATATTATAGAATAGAATGCAGTATATACATATGAGATGAGTAGTGCAAGATATGTAAACATTATTAAAGTGACTAGTGTTCCATTTCTTAAAGTGGCCAGTGATTTCAATAGGCAGCAGCAGCCTCTAATGTGCTAGTGACGGCTATTTAACAGTCTGATGGCCTTGAGATAGAAGCTGTTTTTCATTCTCTCGGTCCCAGCTTTGATGCACCTGTACTGACCTCGCCTTCTGGATGAATGATAGCGGGGTGAACAGGCAGTGGCTCGGGTGGTTGATGTCCTTGATGATCTTTTTGGCCTTCCTGTGACATAGGGTGCTGTGTGTATCTTGGAGGGCGGGTAGTTTGCCACCGGTAATGCGTTCGGCAGACCGCACCACCCTCTGGAGAGCCTTGCGGTTGTGGGCGGTGCAGTTGCCGTACCAGGCGGTGATACAGCCCGACAGGATGCTCTCAATTGTGCATCTGTAAAAGTTTGTGAGGGTTTTAGGTGAAAAGCCAAATTTCTTCAGCCTCCTGAGGTTGAAGAGGCTCTGTTGCGCCTTCTTCACCACACTGTCTGTGTGGGTGGACCATTTCAGTTTGTCGGTGATGTGTACGCCAAGGAACTTGAAGCTTTCCACCTTCTCCACTGCGGTCCCGTCGATGTGGATAGGGGGGTGCACCCTCTGCTGTTTCCTGAAGTCCACAATCATCTCCTTTGTTTTGTTGATGTTGAGTGAGAGGTTATGTTCCTGGCACCACACTCCCAGAGCCCTCACCTCCTCCCTGTAGGCGGTCTCGTCATTGTTGGTAATCAAGCCTACTACTGTTGTGTTTAGGAACCATGGGTGTGAGTCTGTATAAGAACAGCCAGAGTATGATGTTTGCTCATGAGTACAATCATTATGGGGGTGATGAGTATATATCTAATACATTGCCTCTAGAGCTAGAGGAGGGGAATGTGGTCTGCATGCGTCTCCCCAAAGAGTATGTGCTGGATGGTTCTGCTTGGTTGCGCAACACCTTCAGTGGCTTCCTGCTCTTCCCTGTGTGAGAGAAATGCTATATTGAGCTCAAGTGAAGAGTCAGGAGGTTAGAGCTTCCTAGACCAGGGATGGGCAACTGGCAGCCCCCCTTTTGTGTTTAGAATTGCAGGAAATTTACTCTAAAACTTCTCTCCACTGTCAAGAGAGGGCTGCCAAAATGTTTAGGTCACAAGGTGGGGGGATCCCCCATCAGAATGTTGCTTAGGGCCCCCAAAAGAATAGGGCCTCTGAATGCATGTGTGGGTATCAATGTGAGAGTAAGCAGACCCACAGTACCCCTCATGATGAGTTCAGATTTGTTGTTGTCCCCCATCCCTGTCCTAGACCATCAAATGTTCTTCTCATAACCTTTAATAAATGCTTTAAAAAGTATTTTTCTCCCTCTCACCATTGACTTCTTACTGTTGATAGTACTGCATCTTGATGCCATCATAAACATTTCAAAACTAGACCAAGTAACTGAATACCCATTGTGGCTTCAATGATTTGTACACATTTGTAATGGTGTTTTATGATTATTTTGTGTACTGTGAAACAAAGTACTGGCTTTGCAGTAAGAAGTTAGGTGAACTGTGCCTGTGAAAAATGTGAGTTAGATTCTCCGTATACTTTTTTAGCTAGTAGTTCTGACAAGCTAAAAGTGGTCCCTGAAAACCACATCATTGCTCCCTCTCTGCTGTGTCCACTGCTAGCTGTTGCTTAAATGGAAGGGCCAATTTGCTAGGGGCTGGCCCACATGTGGTGAAATGTAGGGAAAATGCCACAGCACAGCTTCAAGTTAAGTTGCTTTTAAACTAGGGGATTTCGTGGCTAATTGAGGGAAGACAGTAATTTCTCATATTATGCATGTATGAACTACACTGACACATCCAGCCCAAAAGCGGAGGTTTTTAAAAATACTTTAAGAGCAAAGCTTCAATGTGCCTACCATCTCATATTAATTTGTTTTGTTGACAAGGTGCATATAATTATTTTTACCTACAAGAGCAATAGTGACAAGTGTACTCAAATGAATCAATTAACAGTATTGCACAAGCATATTTGTATCATAAAGGGTGAAAATCCACACGGTACAGAAATTTCACAGACCAACATTTTATTGATGACTTCAGCACTACATCAGTTTGAAGGAGAGGGCAGTTTCAGTATCAAATGATAAATAATGGTACGCAGGGTTGGAGACTGTGCTGGACAAGTCCCTAAAGGCCTATGACACTTAACATTCTAGAACACGGACGAAATCTAGAACTTCTAGAACTTCGCAGAGTAGAGTTCTAGAACATTCTAAAGCAGTAATTATAGAACACCTCCGTTCCGGAATATTCTAGATTAGAACACTGCTGAGTTCTAGAAGACTGGGCCGAGCCTGGCACGCGCTCAGTGGGGGTAGGTGTCTGGGTGGGGTCCTTAGTCCTCAGACTCTCCCGGGCTTCTGATGTCGTCAATCTTCAGGATCATCTTGACCACCTGGGTGGCCAGAGAGATCTGCTGCTTCTTCCCATGCAGTGTCTCAATTACATGCTGCTGCTTCATGTCTAGGACAGAGAAAATGATCCACATCAATAACAACTACAGCTATATTAAAGAGTAATGCTTCATATTAAGTGTTTAGCTGTAGCCCCCCTAGGCAGGTGAATGAAAACATTTAACATTGTGAATATTGGATACACCAAAATTTACATTTACCAACTTGTGAGTCTGTCCTTACCGTTGGTGTTGAGGTGCAGACAGTCGATGCCCAGGGCGGGGTTGTTCTCGGTGACCTGCCTGGCGCGGACCTCTGTCATGGTCTGGATGGAGTTAAGCCCGCTGTTCTCTGCCAGGGCCATGGGGATCACCTCCAGGGCATCAGCAAATGCACGCATGGCATACTGCTCCAGGGACGGGCACTGCAGAGAGAGAGATGGAGACGTATGAGCACATTGCTTTGTTTCAGAGTCATCACCACCACCACCATCAGGCTATTACTGTTACTCCGAGGTACACTCTTGATGCCAGTCAAATACAAGGTTTTAGATATTTCACCTGATACTGTGTGCATGTACACTACCTTGTCAGCGGCCTGGTTGACAGCGAGGGCACAGGCGATCTCAGAGGCTCCGCCCCCGTACACGATGCGGTTGTCTCTGACCAGGTTACGGATGACACACAGTGCATCATGCAGCGCACGCTTAGCCTCCTCAATGATCTGACAGGGAAATTAAACAGTTAGTGCTGGGCTGCAATGAAAGCCTGTACACTGGTGGCCCTCCAGGACCAGAATTGTCCATCCCTGACCTAGAGATACCACTGATGAGGAATCACAGCTGTCTACATTAACTGATTATCAGTTGCCTCAGAATAATCTATTTTAACAGTCAACATTAGCAGACTACCAGTCCACCCACCATCTTGTTTCCTCCACGGATGAAGATGGTGACTGCTCTGGAGTTCTTGCACTCCTCGATGACCAGCATGCGGTCCTTGGTTGTGCCAAAGCAGATCTCCTTGACGACACCGGCTGAGCCCAGCTTCTCAGCGGTCAGCTCAGAGAACCGTGGCACGATGCGGCCTCCTGTCGCTATGGCAATCAGCTGAGGGAGGAGAAAACACAATGCATAAATACATTGGCGAACCCCCCCCCCCCCCCATCACCTTTAGTAGCTAGATGGCAAGATGTGTGTGACGGTGTGCGTCTTACCTCGATCTCAGGCCCTCCGACCCAGCGGATGGCAGGCAGTTCATTCTGCAGCAGCAGGTGGTTGGCCTCGTCATCAAAGCCCCACTGGCAGATGGCCAGGTTAGCGCCAGTATCCTTGATCTGAAAAAGCAATTATAATTTTACATTATTTTTCACTTATTCATGTTATTTCATCAAATTACATTCAGTTAACTGCACTATCTGGTTTCGAAAAACAGTATTGTTAGTTTAGATCATATTCAATTAGATTAAAGGAGATAAGGGGAACTTCATATACACATCTTTAAGTTATCCAGACTGAATGGCTGGAATTAACAGTCTGCAGCTGTGCTATAGAGAAATATTAAGTCCTAAAGGTCCTGTAACTGACCTGTTTAATCATCTCCAGGAACTTGTCCTTCTCATACTTCTGCAGGGCCTTGTATTCCTCCACACAGGTCACGTCCAGCTTGTGCTTGGTCTTGGGCTTAGGGGGCTCAAACGGACAGGTCAGGATGGCCATCTTTGTGTCTTTCAGGAGCTGAGGGTAAAATAGTACCGTCGATTATTGTAGAAGATAAATCATCCAGCACAAATTATCTGGCTAAATACAATTAAAAAGAGAGTGCTTTGGACTTGGATGGACAAAAATATTACCTCTAAATCTACAGAAATTGTCAGCTCTCTCACAAGCCTAATTTAAGATAGTCTTAGATGAGAGAGGCGAGAGAGCCGTGGTGCTGTATCCCCTGTCAATGCCAGACCACTCCACTGGGGATAGAGTGACTGGAGTAAGGGAGGGGAAGAAGAGTTACTGATCTAGTCTATCCTAGTTTACCCTCTTGGTTGGATCTGAGGTGACTGAGAAGGTGTGCTAACATGACCCTTGTTTGTATCAACTGTATGGCTGGGTTTGTACCTTGGATGAGGTACCACTACCTTCTGATGAGGTTCATGCTAGCCTAAAAGTCAACACTATTACAGTGAACTATCCTGAGCTGTGTACCTTGGGCATCTGAGGGTGGCTGAACTCCTTGTCTATGATGACTCCCTTGATGAGCTGTGTGTCCTCCAGCTTGCCTCCCACCTTGCCCTCCATCTTGATCAGCTCAAAGTCCACATCCTTACGGTTCATGTCCGCCACAGTCAGGACAGCGTTCACTGCAATCTCCGCCATCTGTCTGTGGCAGCGGTTGATCCTGAGAAAGGGAACATGAGGGAGAGAAATCTGTATGAGACCTTATGAAACCAATGACCAGGTTCACAAATAATAAATGAATCCTACTTTCCAGATGGGCCGAATCAATTTGTGTATCATTCATCTTTGTAAAGGAACCATGTGCTCTTGGCACAATAACAAAAAATATATAAAAAGAACCCAAGTAGACATGCAAACAATAAAAAGGCAACTGCTAGCTGGACCATAAATGAAATTCCTAAAAGTTGCCATGACAACCACAAAAAACACAAACTGCCAGTGAGACTCACACTTTGGATCCCAGTGTGGTCATGGCAGTCTGGATGAGTGGCTCTGTGTTGCTAGGGTCGTACGGGTAGGTCTCACTGATCTTGTCCAACTGTGCGATGGCGATCTTGGCGGCCTGGTCATACCCGTCAGAGATACGGATGGGGTGGATGCCCCTGTCCAGCAGCTGCTCTGCCTCCTCCAGGAGAGCACCAGCCAGCACTGGAGAGGGGAGATGAGTAAGTTAGGATGAGTGTACTAATATGATTCTGCATTGATAAACACAATCTTATCATAGAAAGAATTGCAGATAATATGAGCATGGATTTGAGAAATTATCAGCTGTCTCATAAGCCCCATGTAAGATTAAGGTCCTAGATGAGAGAAATGAGAGAGCCATGCTGCTGTATCCCCTGTCAATGCCAGCCCACCCACTGGAGACAGCGTGACTGGAGTAAGGGAGGGGAAGCATTCTGCAATATTAATCCAATATCCAGATTAGCACCAAAAAAAAAGGAACTATAATAGGATAGCGATGCAAGAGACCACAATTGTTTAATTAGTAAGCTAATGAGTCAGACCAATCAGGGAGACTCATAAATCTGTAGGGTCCCGTACCAACGACTCCGGTGGTCCCGTCTCCGATCTCGTCGTCCTGAGACTTGGAGAGCTCCACCATGAGCTTGGCGATCTGGTGGTCCACATCCATCATGCTGAGGATGGTGGCTCCGTCGTTGGTGACGGTCACCTCTCCATCCCGGTCAACCATCATCTTGTCCAAACCTGTAGAAAGAGGAAAAGGGGAAGGGGGATTAAATGTACTGCACAATGAATGTGTAGCTTTAGGTAGCCGTTACTGTGTTGAGTAACCAGAGGGATGGGGCACACACCAATACTAGAAGTTTCTTTATAGCTCTATTAATGAATAAGCTTCAGCGTGGCTGTGTTTATTTGGGCTTACCGTTTGGTCCTAGAGAGGTCCTCAGCGTCGAGGCAACTGCCTTTGCTGCCATGATGTGAGACTGCAAAACACAAAATCACATTAGTGAATTTCTTCAGAGGCTGGGATTCTGCAGGAATCAAACTAGAAACAAATAAAATCAAGACATCTGGGAACCACTGGCTTGATGGCAAGTTGACAAATGACGGTCAAGCTTCTTCATTAACTGTCAAGAAGCAACTGACAAATCTTGTCAGCTGAGTTAGACTATCCAACTAACCGTGTGGCTAAACGACTTTACCTACGTTGACTAGCTACGCCATGACTACATGCGGCATGTTACAAAAAAATTACTATAAGTGATAAAACACAGAACTGATGGTGGCATGTTAGCTAGCTAATTTCATTGTTTATTTGACAACCAGCCGCGCCTCACTGTGGCGTCTTCAGAAAATAAGCACATGGGCATACTAGCATGGCGTTGCTAGTTAGCCATAATAACGTTACAACTTGAGAGCTAGCTAGTAAACTTCTACAACATGAACTAGGCATATGCATTGGCCCATAATGTTATAATAGCTAGCTAGCCAACTTTCTAGTTAAACAAGTGGGTCTGATGTTGCAAGTGTTCTGCATTTGGCTTGATAAGATGCTGACGCATGGTGAAGTAGCATGGTAGCTGACTTGCTAAATCCATTATACCTTCAGTGCGTCAAGGCCCGATAACCGAGTCTTTTTATCCTGATCTTTGATGATGATGAACGGCCGTCCATACTCATCGAAGGCGAGTTGCCCCATAGCGGACATATTGCCCGAAAGACGGCGACACTTCAGAAGCGTCCACCGATGAAATTCAGACTTTTATCCGTGAAGAAGCGGAGTGTTGGTAGACACCTGGTAGCACTAGTCTGCCGGCGACTTCTAGAAGGATCGATGGGCGGGGAGGGCGAGACCAAGTAGGAAAAGGGGAAGTTGATAAATCAACGATTCGATTTTTTAAAACGATATTGTGAAGATATATTTCAGTTGCCTTTTATACAATTCACGTCTTGAGACAGATGTTGTGCATAAAAGGTTTGGATTTATTAAATATTGTAGAAATCCGCAAAATTCCTTTCATCACGTTGCCAAATCGGTTCTTCCAGTCTCGCGATTCTATCACTCTTTTCACTCTTGTATTGTTTTTTCGCGCTGAAGATACATATTTTGGTGCTGAAGTTAAGACACCAACGGTGATGAAAATACTCCGCTTAAGAGAGTTTAAAACTTGACTGTATTAGCTTGATAATGTACGTTGGGGTGAAAATGTTAATTTGAGTGAATTCATAGACAGCTCATTTTTCAGTTTCACTGGTATTGTTTGGCTCATTGCATTGCCCATCCAGCCCAAATCGTCCGGAAAGTATTAAACATTTTACTTGTGAGTTAGCTAATGCCGTTGTGTGTCAGCTCCACCAAATATGATGGATATACTGACAAGATACACGTCTCTCCGCCCTAACAATTGTCCACAAAGTGGCATTGCGGGCTGTCTAGCTCCCGCCTAAATTTTCTTTGGATTGGTGGATACATCTCATTATATTAATGTGGGGATTCAGGTTCTCTGTAGAGAAAACTCAAACAGTGTTCTTTACCAGGATGAAGGTGGGAGATGAGGTATGCTAGAGGTTATATTTAAGAAACTTGGAGAGGATGGGGGCCTTCAGGTTCCTTGGGGTATACTTTGACACTAGACTGATCTGGGCCGAACACATTGAGAGAGTTTTTATTTTTATTTTTATTTCACCTTTATTTAACCAGGTAAACCAGTTGAGAACAAGTTCTCATTTACAACTGCGACCTGGCCAAGATAAAGCAAAGCAGTGCGATAAAAACAACAACACAGAGTTACATATGGGGTAAAACAAAACAAAGTCAAAAAATACAACAGAAATACATATATATACAGTGTGTGCAAATTTAGCAAGTTATGGAGGTAAGGCAATAAAATAGGCTATAGTGCAAAATAATTACAATTAGTATTAACACTGGAATGATAGATGTGCAAGAGATGATGTCAAATAGAGATACTGGGGTACAAATGAGCAAAATAAATAACAATATAGGGATGAGGTAGTTGGGCGGGCTAATTTCAGATGGGCTGTGTACAGGTGCAGTGATCGGTAAGGTGCTCTGACAACTGATGCTTAAAGTTAGTGAGGGAGATAAGTGGGTCTCCAGCTTCAGAGATTTTTGCAATTTGTTCCAGTCATTGGCAGCAGAGAACTGGAAGGATTGCGGCCAAAGGAGGTGTTGGCTTTGGGGATGACCAGTGAGATATACCCACTGGAGCGCAGACTCACGGGTGGGTGTTGCTATGGTGACCAATGAGCTAAGATATGGCGGGGATTTGCCTAGCAGTGATTTATAGATGGCCTGGAGCCAGTGGGTTTGGCGACGAATATGTAGTGAGGGACCAGCCAACAAGAGCGTACAGGTCACAGTGGTGGGTATTATATGGGGCTTTGGAGACAAAACGGATGGCACTGTGATAGACTACATCCAATTTGCTGAGTAGAGTGTTGGAGGCTATTTTGTAAATGACATCGCCGAAGTCAAGGATCGGTAGGATAGTCAGTTTTCGAGGGCATGTTTGGCAGCATGAGTGAAGGAGGCTTTGTTGCAAAATAGGAAACCGATTCTAGATTTAACTTTGGATTGGAGATTCTTAATGTGAGTCTGGAAGGAGAGTTTACAGTCTAACCAGACACCTAGATATTTGTAGTTGTCCACATACTCTAGGTCAGACCCGTCAGTGTAGTGGATTCTAGTCGGGTGGGCGGGTGCAAGCAGCGTTCGGTTGAAGAGCATGCATTTAGTTTTACTAGTGTTTAAGAGCAGTTGGAGGCTACTGAAGGAGTGTTGTATGGAATTGACTCGTTTGGAGGTTTGTTAACACAGTGTCCAATGAAGGACCAGATGTATACAAAATGGTGTCGTCTGCGTAGAGGTGGATCTGAGAGTCACCAGCAGCAAGAGCGACATAATTGATATACACAGAGAAAGAGTCGGCCCAAGAATTGAACCCTGTGGCACCCCATAGAGACTGCCATAGGTCCAGACAACAGCCCTCTTGATTTGACACATTGAACTCTATCTGAAGTAGTTGGTGAACCAGGCGAGGCAGTCATTTGAGAAACCAGGCTATTTAGTCTGCCAATAAGAATGCGGTGGTTGACAGAGTCGAAAGCCTTGGCCAGGTCAATGAAACGGCTGCACAGTACTGTCTATTATCGATCGCGGTTATAATATCGCTTTAGGACCTTGAGCGTGGCTGAAGTGCACCCATGACCAGCTCGGAAACCGGATTGCATAGCGGAGAAGGTACGGTGGATTCAAAATGGTCGGTGATCTGTTTGTTGACTTGGCTTTCAAAAACTTTTTGAAAGGCAGGGGCAGGATGGATATGGGTCTGTAACAGTTTGGATCTAGAGTGTCACCCCCTTTGAAGAGGGGGGATGACCGCGGCAGCTTTCAATCTCTGGGGATCTCAGACGTTACGAAAGAGAGGTTGAACAGGCTAGTAATAGGGGTTGCGACAATTTCGGGCGGCTAGTTTTAGAAAGAAAGGGTCCAGATTGTCTAGCCCAGATGATTTGTAGGGGTCCAGATTTTGCGGCTCTTTTAGAACATCAGCTGTCTGGATTTGTGTGAAGGAGAAGCGGGGGGGCATGGGCAAGTTGCAGCGGAGGGTGCAGAGTCTGGTGGCCGGGGTAGTGGTAGCCAGGTGGAAAGCATGCTGCCAGCCGTGCAAAATGCTTGTTGAAATTCTCGATTATTGTAGATTTATCGGTGGTGATAGTGTTTCCTAGCCTCAGTGCAGTGGGCAGCTGGGAAGTGTCTTATTTTCCATGGACTTTACAGTGTCCCAAAACTTTTTGGAGTTAGTGCTACAGGATGCAAATTTCTGTTTGAAAAAGTTAGCCTTTGCTTTCCTAACTGCTTGTGTATATTGGTTCCTAACTTCCTGAAAAGTTGCATATCGGCGGGGGCTATTTGATGCTAATGCAGTACGCCACAGGATGTTTTTGTGCTGTGTCAAGGGCAGTCAAGTCTGAGGAGAACCAGGGGCTATATCTGTTCTTAGTTCTGTATTTTTTGAATGGGGCATGTCTATTTAAGATTGAGAGGAAATTACTTTTAAAGAACAACCAGGCATCCTCTACTGACGGAATGAGATCTATATCCATCCAGGATACCTGGGCCAGGTTCAATTAGGAAGGCCTGCTTTCGCTGAAGTGTTTTTGGGGAGGCGTTTGACAGTGATGAAGGGTGGTCGTTTGACCGCGG
>NW_025538391.1:0-19898 GCF_020615455.1 Coregonus clupeaformis | reverse complement strand
ACTGATGCAGACACCACGCACACATCACACACACACACACAAATATACACACACACACACACACACCCCCTGAATCTACACACCTCCCCTAACAGCTCGATTGTGTTCCATTACCATGTGGTTGCTGTCAGGTTTAATCCTAGCACTGTACCATAACCTTTTTGTCATGCACTTGGTAGTACGTGGGGGAAGTAATTTGTGTGTGTTTGTTTTTCCTTGTTTGAATAATACCTTCTTCCTTTTTGAGCAGTAATAGTTGTCTATATGCGCCTAACTAGTTAGGACAGCCCAAGACCAGGGAGGGGGTTTATCCCCTAGCTAAAGTGTTTTCCCCCTGTCCCTGCCTGGGCTGCTGGGAGCAATCTACAGCTGTAAATTGTTGCCACACATGGGCCTTGCAGCTGGCTAAACCACCACACACACACAAAGTCAGGTCCTGTAGTGTCAGATTGGTTGGGTGCTCGCACCCTGTCATTTCCAGATAGTTATGCAAAGTGAGGCGTTCGACCCAGCCAACCCCCAGGGCTTGACGAGCAGGAAACACTATTGGGTCAGCCCTCTGATTGCCATAGTTGCTACTGTGTGTTTGTGTATGTGGAGGCCTGCATTTACAGAAATGTATACAGAACGTACAATAGCATTCAGTACAGGAATGGAGAGAATGGGGCGGGTTTACTACCATAACTAATACTATTCCCACATAACATCAAAGCATATGTTAATGTGTGTTAGTGTGTTTGTCGCAGCGCTTACTTACATTTGTGCGTGAATGTGTGTAGTTATAAGTGTGTGTCTAACCAGCAAGATTTCATAGTTCCCATTCGATCATATTTATGTTATTTTTATACACACATTACCTCCCGCGTGGTTACAAGGTTACATTCCACCTTAACACAAGGTTAAAACATTAACAGCTCAAAGGTTATCAGTCTAAGCATTAATTCCATTGGGTTTTCAATAATTTGGGAAGGCTTAAAACAAAATAATAAAAAATACCCCTATTACCATGTATCATCAGTATTCTCACGGTTGCTAGAGCATTGTGAACTGCCTTAGCAGGCGCAGTGGTCTGAGCAACCGCCCGCTAGTCACAGACACCATGTAAACACCATACTGCAATGCTTTGTCACTCCCACATCAGGCTAACCATTAATCCAGCCTGAATCAAACTGCAGATATTAAACAGTTTGTACTGTTCCTGTCTGCTCAACACTTTAACTCATCTGATTACAATATGAAGAGGTGCAGTTATTGGTGTATTAGTTAGGTGTTATTTTCATACATTTATTAATCCTCTCTCTCCTCTTTCTCTCTCTTTCTCCCTTACCCGTAAGGGTTTAGCTTCCAGGGGTAGATGAATGTAATCTTTTAATGAACATGCAATAATACGCAGAGAAAAACACGCGATTAACACGCACACACACGCACACACACACACGCATGCACACACACAAAGTCAGAGCCTAAGCCTGAATCCAGCTAATCTCACTGTCTATCTTCCTTCTTGATTATTTTACTTACACTAACAATACACTCCCCCATCCTAATTGCCAGCGTTAGTTCAGTGTTTCCTGTTCAACACACCTCACCGCTCATCCCTGTGAATTTTGATGTGGCATGGCTAACGGTTGCGGCCACAAAGGCAGCACAGGGCCGGGGTTAGCGTGTCTGAGGAGGTAGCTAGTGCTCCCCGCATAAGGGGGTGGGATTTTAGGTTTAGTCTCCAACTGAAAGAGAATATGAGTGTATGTTTCATCTGTGTGTGTGTGTGTGTGTGTGTGTGTGTGTGTGTGTGTGTGTGTGTGTGTGTGTTTTAACGGCGCTCAGAGAGAATAATGAGTGTGTGTTTCTAATCTGGCCCCTATCTTTCTCCTCTCACGTTACAAATCAGCTGACCGCCCCTCCTCCTCTCTCTCTCTCTCTCTCTCTCTCTCTCTCTCTCTCTCATCTCTCTCTGTCTGTTTCTTTCTCTCTCTTTTCTTCACAAGCTAATTTAGTTGGATTGACTTTGATGCTTTCTCCTCGCCTGTGTTTCTCATATCCAATGCCTGGTTTAGTGGGCTTTTGTGCTCTAAACCCTGAATTCATCCTGTTTTCTCTCCTTTCACACTTTGGCGTTTTCCAAACTCGGCGTGAAGCGTGACAGACCCTACAACACATTGTTATTTTTTGTGTTCCTTGTTTTCCTTACCCTTTGTGATGTGTGTGTTTCTCTCTTTGGGGATCTGTTCATCGGAGAGAGGGCGAGCTATGTAGAGGAGTGAAGACTGGAGAAAGGAGGATGGTAGGAGGGAGAGGCAGGCGAATGATTAGAGGAAGTACCTGGGAGGACAGGGAGTGTGTGAGAGCTGCGAACAATTTGGCAAAGAGGTGGAGAAGAAAGGTGGGAGACAAGTGAGAGGAGAGTGAGAAAAAGGAGAGGAAAAGGAGATAGAGGAGCAGAGTAATTTGGCAGAAGGAGAGAGGAGAGAAGGGGGAGAGTGAAAGCAGAGGAGCAGAGTGATTTTGGCAGCCCCGTATCTTGTTTTTAAGATTCATTAGCAGGAATAATGTGAAATATGCGTAGTGAGGCGGCGTCTCTGGGTGATATTTCAAATCCCTTTGTGAGGGCTGTGTGTGTGTGTGTGTGTGTGTGCGTGTGCGTGTGCGTGTGTGCTTAGGGGGTCTCTTATATTAAAAAACCCTTTGTAGGCCGCGAACTATCACTTCTAAGTGTGTGTGTGTGATGCGAGTGTAGGGCAGACACAAGCAGCATGCTCCCATAGTGACAGAGAGACAGAGAGGCGAGCACTCTCCGTAGAGCCTGCAGAAGGCGCACACACACACGACCCTCATGATCCTCCACAGATCTGCGGATGAAAACTCAGTGGATTGCACTAGTGCACCACTGAGTCCTCTTACGATCATAACCATCACACCCAATACTCACCCACACACACACACCCTAGTAAAAACATAATAAGCTCAGAATGAGATGATTGATTCTTTATTCTTTTATTACCATTTCCATGAGTTTACATTCATACTGTTTGTCACTCTAACCTCTCTGATAATAACTGCACCAGTGATGAGGAGTATCCTATAGGAAGGTGTTTTACTGCTCTTGTTTTTCAACACCAAAATGCACAGACACAATTACAGTTATCAGGGCCCCCACACACACACAGATACCATACACTCCATACTCACTCACCCCTCTCAGATATTCACCCTAACTCTCTGCTGTGCATTTTCGTTTCCCTAACCACCTTTTTCTTACCATCTCAACCTCCTCTCTCATTCTCTCCTCTTTCCCTCTCTCTCTGTAGTGTTATGTCTCTGAGAGCCTCCTGATTCTCTGTGTGTATTGAGAGTACCTCTCCCCTCCCGGCTCTCTGGAATTCCATACATGTTGCATCTCGTAGAGCCTACCAACCCTCTCGCTCCTTTGTATTGGCTGCCCCCCATGCACCCAGCGCTCCAAAGCAAAAGTGCTGCCAGTCAGAACAAAGGTCGGGGTCAAACTTGTGAAATATCTGCAGCCTTTTAAGTATCCAAAAATACACTCCATTTAACACTCCCAACAACACAGCCCTACACACACTCATCCACTACCGCATCATCCACTCACACAAGCACCACACAGTACATAACAGCCCAAATACACTCACTCAATATACATACCCATACACCCACCTAATAAACTAATTTAACACACATAAACAACATATACCAGGCGTTATTTGACTTCTGAATAAAAAGTTCTGACTTTTTAATCCACACCTCCACACTCCCTCCCTCTACCGCCTCTCTCTGTCTGCCAGGAGAATGCACTGTCTCTGGGATTCAGGAGTACGTACTGCTGTCTAGCTGCTTGATCCGCCCTGTTCTTGGCACATGACACCACCTTCCTCTCTGCAGTACGGACATCTGACAGCCGGTTCTACACAGACCAACCACCCTCTCTTTCTCTCTCCTTTCTCTATCACTTTCTCCTGATTTTATTCTACTTCATCAGCACTACAAAGAACTACAGACAAGAGAGGGTCTCTCACCACTGTCTCTTTCCTCCCATTTCTCTATATTTTCCCTCTCTTTTCCCTCTCCCTTTCTTTGCTATCTTCTCTCCCTTCCTCTGTACTCTTTCCCCCCTCTTCTCTCCTTCAAAGCACAGGAACTTAAGCAATATCTCCCAACACCTCACAACACACTAAATATGTTTAAATCTCTCCCCTCTCCCCCTTGCCCCCTCCCATCCACCTATTCACCCCCTGCTGACGTTATCCCACTCCCACTCTCCCCCCTCTCCATCCCCCTCTCAATCTATAACCCATCAGGCACTGTTTTTCTGTTGATTATGGGATGAATGTTAGTGGAAAAATGGGGGGGGGGGGGGGAGAGGAGAAGAGGGAGGAGGGGGGGGAGAGAGAGAGAGAGAGAGAGAGAGAGAGAGAGAGACTAAAATATAGTGTCATGTGAGTGGACAGGCAGTGATTAAGATTTAAGTGAGTCATCCTGTGGCTGACAGTAACCACTATTATCTAGCAGAATCACCCCTCAAAGCCCTCTGAACTCTCCCTCCTCTCTCCATCTCTCCTCCCTCTCTCCATATCTCCCCTCCTCATCTTAACTCAGCGCCACGCTACATAAAAGAGACTTCAGGACCTGATGGCTACAGAGAGTGGGAGAGAGAGGAGGGGGGGGGGGGGGAGTCGCGGATAACTACGAGAAAGGGAGCGAAAAGAGAAAAAAGACAGGAAGTATTCAATTATTTATTTTGCTGATTACCTCAGGGTCCTCTTCCTTTGTTCTGTGTTGTGGTGATGTGCTACAGCCCTGCACTACAAAAGACCTGCTCTGTTTGTTTATGTGGGAACAGCCTGTCAAGGGAGCTTGTGTGTGCTTGTGTGTGCTCTGTGTGTGTGTGTGTGTGTGTGTGTGTGTGTGACAGGCAGATAAACATCCAACAGAGGTGACACAGATCACATCTCTTGCAGGCTCTTTTATATTATTTTACATTTATTTGTTTTTTCTTACTTATGTGGGTAAAATGTACTTCAATTATTTTATCACACGTCCCACATGAAAAAAATACTACAGTTTACTATAGAATACTACAGTACTTAGTAACTAGAATTCTGTAAACTTAGTATACTTTAAATACTATACTACAAACAGCAGTATCCCTCATCATGTGCAGTACTTACTGTCCGATTTTTTTTAGTATACTATAGAAATGCTATTAAATCTATTATTATTCCCCCATCGCTGCCTATAAATATGCATTGTTTGAAGCTCAATGTTAAATTCAAATACATTTACATTTTACTCATTTAGCAGACCTCTTATCCAGCCGACTTACATGAAACAAATCTCCATTTCTAAGCCCACATTGAATCAAGTTGATTCTAAAATCACCTTGATTGGAGATACACCCACACACTCCCACTCTGATCAGCGTCTGGCCGTTACCGAAACCACATCCGTTATTGACGGGTACGTTAGCAATTGAGTTTTCAGAGTAAGAAAATCTGAAAAGACCTCAGCCACCTGAGCCACGCCTATTCACCCCTCTATCATCAAGGCGAGGTCAGTCCTGGGTGCATCAAAGCTGGGACCGAGGAGACTGAAAAAATGCTTCTATCTCACCAATGTCAACTTTAAATAGCCATCACTACCGCCTCCCCCCACCTCCCTAACATATCTTCATGGCTTCCTACCCTTACTCACTCTGCCCTTTAGAGGCTGCTGCCCATTCATAACATAACCTGTCATTTAATAATATTACATCTGTTTGTCACATCTCCTCTTCCTTCTGTCGGGCTTCTTTTAATCCTCTAGCTGCTGCCATCTATGTTTTATGTTTCTATGTTCATCTGGTTGTTGTCTAGTGTTGCACACCTGTTTCCCATTATGTATTATGTCCTTCCCTATTTAACCTGTTCGCGTCCCACTGTGTGTTGTGCGTGTTTGTTACTTATTTACAAGTGTCGTGTGTGAGCAGGTTTGCTTTCCTCCCTGTGTTGGAGGTTTTGCTTGTTTCTTTACTATAGAGTAAATAGATTTTCATTTCATTCTGTTCCCTCGCTTACTCTGCCTACCCATTCCACAACATTCATACACCCATTCTTTCTACAGCCAGATCGACCGGCATGGAGGAGCGATCCAACGACTGATGATTCAGACTCTCGTTCACCATGGAGGAGTGTTCCAGACGATACGATGGGAAGGTGTATCCCGATCTCCATCTCCAGCCACTCAGCCACCTACAACACTGGTCACCACTCCGCCACCTGGGTCCAGTGGGATTCGGCTCTCTCACTCCCGAGGGCATATGACGGTACACCTGCCGGGTGCCAGGGATTTCTCCTCCAGGTAGAGCTCTACCTGGCCACCATTCACCGGCGCCCTCGGGATACGAGGCGTGTCCGCCCTCATCTCCTGTCTATCGGGAAGGCGCTTGAATGGGCCAACGCAGAGTGGGGAGGAATAGACTCGAGAACTGTCCACTACGAGATTTCACCCGCCGCTTCCAGGCGGTATTCGATCATCCACCAGAGGGGGAGAGCGGCGGGTGAGCGTCTGTTCCACCTACGACAGGAGATGAGGAGCCGTCCATTCCATCCCCCAGCACCTCCGAGCCTACCCCATGGAGCTCGGAGGTGCTGCGGTTAGGAGATGGGGAGAGGGGACCGTCCCTGCACCAACTGTGGCCGCAGAGGACACACTGCTGGTCGGTGCTGGGGGAGGGTCCTCAGGAGGTCGAGGCAGCAGGCAGGGCACTGGTTCGACCATCTCAGGTGAGTAGGCACCCGACTCACCCAGAGCCCCCTGTTGCTAATCTGTGTATTGAGATTGTTTTTCCAGAGTTTTCCCCCCATTCCCAGCATAAGGCGCTAGTAGATTCAGGCGCGGCTGGGAATATTATTGATCGCCAGTATGCTCGTAGTTTAGGGATCCCTACTGTGTCTGTTGATAAACCTTTCCCTGTGCATGCATTAGATAGTCGCCCGTTAGGGTCAGGCATAATCAGGGAGGTCACCACTCCACTTCTGATGAGGACGCAGGGGGGTCATGAGGAGAGGATTAGCCTCTATCTGATTGATTCTCCTGCATATCCTGTGGTGTTGGGACTTCCCTGGTTAACCATTCATGACCCCACGATTTCATGGCAACAGAGGGCTCTCAAGGGATGGTCCGGTCAGTGTTCAGGGAGGGCTGTAGGAGTTTCCTTGGGGGCAACTACGGTGAAAAGTCCAAACCAGGTTTCCACTATGCACATTCCTGCCGAGTATGCCGATTTGGCTAACGCCTTCAGTGAAAAGAGGGCGACTAAATTACCACCCCATCGTCCGGGGGATTGCGTGATAAATCTCCAGGTAGGAGCTGCACTTCCCCGGAGTCACGTGTATCCTTTGTCTCAGGAGGAGAGGGCGGTTATGGAGACATATATCACCGAATCTCTGAGACAGGGATACATTCGGCCATCCACTTCACCTGTCTCCTCAAGTTTCTTTTTTGTGAAGAAGAAAGATGGTGAGTTACGCCCGTGCATTGATTACCGTGGCTTAAATCAGATTACCATCAAGTACAGCTATCCATTACCCCTGATAGCTAGTATGACGGAATCATTGCACGGGGCACGCTTCTTCACGAAATTGGATCTCAGGACCGCGTACAACCTAGTGCGTATCCGGGAGGGAGATGAGTGGAAGACGGCATTTAGTACCACCTCTGGACATTATGAGTATCTTGTCATGCCATACGGGTTATTGAATGCTCCATCAGTTTTCCAATCATTTGTGGATGAGATTTTCAGGGACCTGCACGGACAAGGGGTAGTGGTGGATATTGATGACATCCTTATATATTCCACCACAAGGGCCGAGCATGTGTCCCTGGTGCGTAAAGTGCTTGGAAGACTGTTGGAGCATGACCTGTATGCTAAGGCAGAGAAATGCCTGTTCTTTCTGGAGTCCATCTCCTTCCTAGGGTACCACATGTCCGCGTCTGGGGTGAGGATAGAGAGTGACCGCTTTTCGGCCGTGCGTAATTGGTCGACTCCAACCACGGTGAAGGAGGTGCAGCGATTCTTGGGGTTTGCCAACTATTACCGGAGGTTTATCCGGGGCTTTGGTCAGGTAGCGGCTCCCATTACCTCGTTGCTGAAGGGGGGAACGGTGCGTCTGCGGTGGTCAGCTGAGGCGGACAGGGCTTTTAGTCACCTGAAGGACCTGTTTACCTCGGGCTCCAGTGCTGGCTCATCCGGATCCCTCCTTGGACTTCACGGTTGAGGTGGACGCGTCCGAGGCAGGGATAGGCGCTGTACTTTCTCAGCGCTCGGGCACGCCACCCAAGCTCCGCCCCTGTGTTTTCTTTTCGAAGAAGCTCAGCCCGGCAGAGCGCAACTATGATGTGGGGGACCGGGAGCTGTTGGCTGTGGTCAAAGCCCTGAAAACGTGGAGACATTGGCTTGAGGGGGCTTAACACCCTTTTCTCATTTTGACTGACCACCACAATCTGGAGTACATCCGAGCGGCGAAGAGGTTAAACCCTCGCCAGGCAAGGTGGTCCATGTTTCTAACCCGTTTTGTTTTCACCCTTTCTTACAGGCCAGGCTCCCAGAACGCTAAGGCAGATGCTCTGTCCCGACTGTATGACACGGAGGAGAGTTCCGTGGAGCCCACTCCCCATACTTCCGCGTCGTGTCTGGTGGTATGGGAGGTTGACGCGACATCGAGCAGGCGTTGCGTCGAACCCACTCCTCCCCCAGTGTCCAGAGGGTCGTATGTACTACCGCTGGAGGTCCGCGATCGTTTGATCTATTGGGCTCACATGTCACCCTCCTCTGGTCATCCTGGCATCGGTCGGACAGTGAGCTGTCTTAGTGGGAAGTACTGGTGGCCCACCTTAGCTAAGGACGTGAGGGTTTATGTTTCCTCCTGCTCGGTGTGCGCCCAGTGTAAGGCTCCTAGACACCTGCCCAGAGGGAAATTACAACCCCTACCCGTTCCACAACGACCGTGGTCCCACCTATCGGTGGATTTTATGACTGATCTTCCTCCCTCAAGAGGGAACACAACCATCCTGGTCGTTATGGATCGGTTTTCTAAGTCCTGTCACCTCCTTCCTCTGCCCGGACTCCCTACGGCCCTACAAACTGCCGAGGCCCTATTTACACACGTCTTCCGGCACTACGGGGTGCCTGAGGATATAGTGTCTGATCGGGGTCCCCAATTCACCTCAAGGGTTTGGAGGGCGTTCATGGAACGGTTGGGGATCTCGGTTAGCCTTACCTCAGGTTTTCACCCTGGGAGTAACAGGCAGGTGGAGAGAATCAACCAGGAGGTGGGTAGGTTTCTGAGATCGTATTGCCAGAACCGGCGAGGGGTGGTCGGTTTTTCCTACCCTGTGCAGAGATGGCAATAAACTCCAACCGCCTCCTCAACTGACCTCACTCCTTTCCAGTGTGTGTTAGGTTATCAGCCGGCCCTGGCACCTTGGCATCAGAGCCAGAACGAGGTACCTGCGGTAGTCGAGTGGGTTTGGCGCTCGCAGGAGATCTGGGACGCTGCCCATGAACGCCTGCAGCGGGCCATCAGGCGGCAGAAGGCGAGCGCCGACCGCTACCGCAGTGAAGCCCCGGTGTATGCACCGGGGGACCGGGTCTGGCTCTCGACCCGAAACCTGCCCCTTCGCCTGCCCTGCCGGAAGTTGGGTAGGTGGTTTGTGGGCCCATTTAAAGTCCTGAGGAGATTGAACGAGGTATGTTATAGGTTACAGCTTCCTAGTAATTATCGCATTAACCCCTCATTCCATGTGTCTCTCCTCAGGCCGGTGGTAGCTGGTCCACTCCAGGAATCTGAGATGCGGGAGGTTCCTCCGCCCCCACTAGACATCAATGGGGCACCGGCGTACTCGGTCCGTTCCATCCTGGATTCGAGGCGTCGGATGGGGGGCCTGCAGTATCTCGATGAGTGGGAGGGGTACGGTCCGGAGGAGCGGTGCTGGGTTCCTAGGAGGGATATCCTCAATCCCTCCTTGTTGAGAGAATTTCATTGAAATCATCCGACTCGCCCCGCGCTGCGTCCTCCTGGCCGTCCCCGAGGCCGGTGTCGGCGCACGGCTGGAGCCGCGAGTCGGGGGGGTGGTGGAACTGTCACGGAATCTGCCGAGACTGCCCTTTATCTGGTTCGGGCAGGCTTCGGCATTCGTCGTTATCACTCCCGCCAGGAAATACACGACGCCGCTGTTCTGGTTACTGATGGATTTATTCTTCTACTAAATTCTCCACCGTCATCAATCCACCGTCGAACTGTTTAAATACATTTCAACACATGCACAAAAAACAAGTTGGCGTTCACGTTACAGAAACCTTGCACGTAAATATGCGCGACAAATAATGAACATAATGAACATACCTCGCTGGCTGCACACAACTGAGAGGGAAATGGGTCCACTTAGAAACAAGAATACTTGTAAATAAACACGTCGTTAATTTAACTTATCTTTCAGAGTACTAAACTTTACCGCCGCTACTTTACCGCGATGTCTCGGAACTTGTCACCACTAAAAGCGTCCCAACACAACATAGAATGTACAGATAGTTCCTATCACATAAATACAAGCAAAATCAATATTCAAAATACAAGTTGTACAAATAATAATGATATTATGTAAAACCTATTAATAATGACATGAATGACATTTATGGCAGTTAAACTCCCACCAAATCACATCCTTTGGGATTTCACCTCACAAAATAACCATAACATTCATTCTGCTTCAAGCAGTAAAACTGTCTTGTATACAGGCCTGTCAAGATAGACTGGCTTTGTAGTGCGTTTTCCCTGGTTATCTAAGGTTGAGTCACTAATTAACAGTTTTACCTTTCTGACTCTTCCATCAGTGCTAGGGTACACCTGTGCTACTCTTGCTAATCTCCATTGATTTCGTTGGAGAGCAGTCCTCTTGTACGATGACAATGTCATTAACCTTCGTATTTCTCTTATCCTTTTGCCATATTTGTCTTTGCTGAAGATTAAGGAGGTACTCCTTCTTCCACCGTGTCCAGAATTCGTTTGCCAAGAACTGTACCTGTCGCCATCTCTTGCGGAGTAGAGATCCTGACTCACAAACTGACCAGGGAGGGGGGAGTTGTTATCTTTGACTTCATCATGAGGATATGGTTGGGAGTGAGAGGTTCAAGACTTGTTGGATCATTTAAGTGCTCTGTTGTCAGAGGTCTGCTATTTACGATAGCCATCACTTCATACAAGAAGGTTCTAAGTGATGCACTGTCAAGTCTTTTAGCAAGATTGGTCAAGGATCAGCTGTTCAGAACGCTTCTGATGGTCCTAATTTGTCTCTCCCATACACCTCCCATGTGACTTGATGCTGGGAAGTTCATAACAAACTCACATCCAGTGTTCCTTTACCTGTTCATGATCCAGGTCCTTCATTGCATTCATGAACTCTCCTTTAGCGCCAACAAGTTGGTGCCTTGATCACATCTCAACTGTCTTACATTTCCACGTATTGCAATGAATGCACGCAGTGCATTGATGAAAGCATCTGTAGTGAGATCATCAAGCATTTCAATATGTATGGCTCTAGAACACATACAAGTGAAAAGAAGACCATATCTTTTCAGTTCCTTTCTCGCTTCTTTCATAGAATGGTCGAAGCAATCTATACCACAATTTGTGAATGGAGGGGTCATTTCCAGTCTCTCGTCTGGCAAGTCTGCCATCTTTGGTTCCTGTGTGTTCCTTCTATACTTTCTGCATGTTGTGCATTTGTAGATGTACGAGGCAACTGCGCTGCTGCAACCTGTAACCCATATACCATTGGATCTCAATTCATTGACAGTTATTCCTCTTCCTTGATGATGCACCTTTTCATGGTAGTGCTTGATGAGTAAAGAAGCACATGACTTGCCTTAGGTACAATGGCAGGATGCTTTACATGTGGATGAAGGGCAGATCTTGTCAAACGATCCTCCAACCCTGAGCACACCATACTCATCGACAAAGGGACTTAGTTTGTGTAGCTTGTTTGTTTTGTCTTTGGGTTTTACTTCCTTGCATTGCTTTATACCTTTGATTTCAGTGCTGAATACTTCAGTTTGAACCAATTTGATGATGAAAAGCTCTGCTTCCTGTCTTTCCTCAACACTTGTGGCTTCATTTGTTTTAAGTTTGAGACCCTTGATTTGCTTAGCATGGCGCTTAAGACGAGCAATAGCTTTGACGGCTCTTTTCCAGTCAGAAAACCTTGTCAGGCGGTCTAACAATGTCCTGTCCTCTTTTGCTTTTGTGTTGAGCACCTGGGCCTTAGCAGTTCTGGATCATTGTCAATGACCTCACTTACTTTGACGTCTTCTATGGGCAGCTCTCTTTTCCCACAGAAAATCTGGCCCATTAAACCAAGTTGAAGCTACAAGCTGATCTGCCTTTAGGCCTCTTGAAGCATGATCCACAGGATTATCTTCAGAACGTACAAATCGCCATTGCTTTGAATCTGTAGTGGACTTGATTCTTTGGATTCTGTTAGCCACAAAGACGTGGAATCGTCTTGCATCATTGTTTATATATCCAAGGACAACCTTTGAGTCTGTCCAAAAATGTTCTTGAAGACCATCTATTTCGAGCTCCTTTCTGAGCACAACACTTGTCCTTGCTGCTACCACTGCTGCAGATAACTCAAGGCGTGGTATTGTGGTCACTTTGGTGGGGGCAACACGTGCTTTCCCCATGACTAACGAACAATGGACATCCCCATTGGTGTTGATTGTTCTGAGATAAGTACACTCCCCCATAGCCTGTGACGCTGGCATCTGAGAAGTGGTGAAGCTCGTACTGTTTGACATCTATGAAGTTTGCTGGAATATAGCACCTTCTGATCCTTACATTAGACAAGTTTTTGTAGATCTTGTAGCCAAGATTCCCACTGTGTCTTGAGCTCCTCTGAGAGTGGTTCATCCCAACCGGCCTTGTCTCGACACAGTTGTTGCAATATCTGCTTCCTAGGAGAATGAATGGGGCTACGAACCCCAATGGGTCGTAGATGGAAGCTACTGTTGATAGCACTCCTCTTCTGGTCAACGGGTGTTCCTTGACTGTAACTCTGAGCTGAAAGTCATCAGAGGACACGCACCATTGCACTCGAGAGCTCTTTCCATGAGTGGCTCTCCCAAAGCCATATCAAGGTTTTTGACACTTTCAGCGCACTCTTCCTTTGGTATTGATTTCAATACATGCTTGCTGTTGGAGACGAACTTATGTAGTCTTAGCTTGCCTGTGCTGCAAAGACCTCTTGCTTCCTTGATGAGTTGAATTGCCTCAGCATCAGGCGTTACACTCACCAGTCCATCGGTCAACATGAAAATTCATTTGGATGAATTTAACAGCGTTTTGGTTAAATTGATCCTGACCTTTAGCGGCTAGATGTTTGAGACCAAAATTGGCACAGCCGGGTAGGAGGCTGCCCCCAAACAGATGGACTTTCATCCGGAAAGTTGATGGCGGAGACATCAGGTCACCATTCTCCCACCATAAGAACCTCAGGTAGTCTTGGTCTTCGGTCTTACATGGAACTGATGGAACATTCGCTCCACATCACACATAATAGCAATTGGGCCCTTACGAAACCTGCAGAGAACTCCCACCAAGGTATTTGTAGAGCTCTGGCCCAGTAAAAAGGTGGTCATTCAATGGCGTGTCTTGGAATCTTGCTGAGCAATCGAAGACGACGCGTATCTTCCCAGGCTTTTGAGGGTGGTCCCCGTGGTGGGAATATACCAGGCTGGATGATTGTTGAGTTCCTTTCGGGAACCTTCTCAGCATCACCACGAGCAATGATATCTTTCATGAAGTTCATGTAGTCTGAGCAGTATTTCTGGTCTCTCTTGAGCCTTCGTTCCAAGCCTCTTAGACGCTGAACAGAACACGACTTATTATTGGGTAGATTTGGTCTGTCTTGTTTGAAAGGTAAGGGGCATTTCATAATGACCATCTTGTTTGTGTTTGATTTCATCTCTCAGCTTAGTCAAGAAGTGGAGATCTTCCTGAGAGACAGTTGCATCTTCTTCAACTCTTTCACTGAAATCAGATTCTAGTACCTTAATTACATCATTTGGACTGATCATTTCCTTGATCTGAGTCTTGCAAACATAGTGAACCTTCACCTTTGAGCTTGATTGTTGGTTTGGGTTCAGGTGTCACTTTCCTTACAATGATGCGGTGACTTACTCCAATTGCATCACTGTAGTGCTCTTGTGGGTCACCATAACTCACTATGCTCCAACCTAGATCTGTTCTCTGAGCAAAGGGTTCGTTTTCTTCTCCACATACGACTTCTCTGGGCATTAGCGCTTGTGGGCAATTGTATCCGATTAGCAGACCAATTTCACATTCCTTTGGCGGTGCAATGTGTTCTGCAAGATGCTCCAAATGAGGCCATGCTTTAGCGGTCTCTGAAGTTGGAATGTGTGTCCGATTGGCAGGGATAAATTCACGAGTGTACGTTGTTGGCACTGTGATCTTCTTTTAGAGGAGAATAGACCTCTTATTTGTAGGTATTTGAGTCTTTTCACAGGGTACAATTGTCCTTTTTGGACGACATTGTAGATAGTTTCAGCTTCACTTGTTCCGTGTTCGTATCTAGAATGTTTGCTACTTCCTCAAGAATGAAGGAATAATCACTTTGTGAATCTAGCAGAGCATAGACAAGAACTTCCCTTACTTGAATCACTTTGCGTTGACACATAGACAGGTACTATCGCTGAAGTCTGTGTTAGTATTGCCATCTTGCACAACTCTGTTGGATGTGGTTTCCCTTGATAACCTCTTGTGTTGACAGTAGCTTTCTTTCCTTGCCATAACTTATGTCTTTAGATGTTTCCCCTTTTTGGTTCTTGTTTTGAGCGATCTTACGTGTAGGCATGTGGGATGACGTTTTGAGCAGGTGTCAGCAGACCATCCGGCTACTGCAGCTCTTGGATTGATGGCCAGGACTTAAACATCCGAAGCACAGTCTTTCATTCTGGAATGAACTTGGACTCGTTCGGCGACTGTCCTTTCAATGAATTTGAAGCACTTGTGTAAACTGTGTCCTAATTTCTTACATAACACACATGTGACTATGTTTCTCTCACTGATGTTAGTTGTGAAGATCTGGCACTTACAGTTTGGTTCTTGATCTTTGCTTTATCAGGTTCACTTTGTCGTAATGCGTTGTAGGATGTTATAGGGGTTGCACGCAATACTAGCTTCCATCGACAGGAATGTCACAAAATAGTTAAAGCTTGGGAACCTTCTGTGTTCCAGTTGGTATTGTGTGGCCCTTCGGTTCCATCTGCTACTTAACCAGTCGGGTAGTTTGGCAGCTAGTTTTTGATTCTCAATATCATCATTAAGAACCTTTAGACTCTCATTGTGAGCAATAGCGAATTCATAACTACGTAGAAAGTCTACAAATTTTCTTAAGTCTGCACTCTCCTTAGGAGCTAGTTTTGGCCAAGCATGTAATTTGTCTCCGGAAGGCCTTGGCAATCACAAACGGCTCACCATAACGTTCCTTGAGCAGGTCCCATGCTGCATGATATGAATCTTCTGAATCGATCAGAAAATAACCTTCTACTGCTTCTTTAGCTTCTGCTCCTCCACATATTTCTGAAGGAAGAAGATTTTCTCTGCAGCTGGAATATTTTTTCTCTCAATCAGTGTCTGAAAGGAATACTTCCAATGGTTAAACTTGAGTGGATCCCCACTAAAAAATTGTAGGCTCTGGAATGAAGGCCCTATTTGCTGATATAGCCTCAGCCAGGACTTTCTCAAGCTCTCTTGTGTCGTTTTGAAGCACACTTCTTGGAGCCACATCCCTTAGTGGTTGTGGGTGCTGATACACAGGATTCACCTGATCAATTGGTTGCTCAAATGTAGGCAGCTCAGACTTATGTGAGTAAGCCTTTGGTCTGGATACAACTCATTTTCGTCATAGACTTGAAGCCTTGCTCTGGCCGAAGCTTCAGTCTTTTATCTCCTCTAAACGTCCAAGCTCTCTTTTTAAGTCTTCTACAGATATTTTCCTTGCAGCATTCTCTTCTTGCTGTTTCTTTAAGAGCAAAGCTTCTTGTCTCTCCTTTTCTATCTTACGTTCAGTCTCTTCTCTTTCCTTGAAGACGCGTTAGTTACTGCAGCTACTTCTTGCTCTGCAACTATCTTCTTGTCCTCAACTCCAAGTCTTTGGAGTTTCTCTTGGGCACTCTTGCTCAGCCATAATCTTCAACACAGCTTTGTGGCTGTCATACTCAGCAGCGGGCTTCTTGTCGTTTAACTGAGGATATATTAGAGCGAATGGAAGTAGCCTTAGAAGACTTAAAGTCTGGAGATGGCCACACTGGAAATCGTAGATGCGAATCGGAGCTTGCATCCGGCCAAATCAGTTCCTCCTTTGTTCCTTGAATTTGAGATTGCGCGTTGTGTACAACAATCTTGGTGACTGATATACATTTATCCAGCTTCGCAAGCATCTCGTGAGCTGGGCTGTCAATCCTCGATATTCTTCATAAACATTATTCAGTTCAGATAACTCTCTTTGAATAGTGCTGCTGTGTTCGTTGTAGGATGTTACTTGGATCTTGTTTGTAACTGATTTCTTAGCCACCTTAGTTAAAACTTTCCAGCGTTCATAAATGCTGTCAAAGCGAATTAGTAGTTCTTTTGTTTTTTTCTTTCCTGAAATTCTTTCCCTTTTCCGTTAATGTACGGGCTCTTCCACTTCCGCGCCGAGGCTCTTCAGACTGTACTGCTTCTTGTACAACGCTAGACTCATTTGTCTGCTCTGTCTCTTCTACTGACTCTACAGAGTGATCCTTTACACTGACTCTCTTTACTTCTATGTGACATATATCTTATTTGAAAGTAACCTGTACACAAGACAGTTGTCTTAAATAAACAGTAGAGTTTACAACAAACATTTGTACAAAAAGAAATACTCAAGAGAATAGAATATGCCAAGTTGTTATTGTCTTTGAAATTAACCCTTCAGAATAAAGGCAGGCATTATAAAGATTTTGAAATGTTGCAGAATCACTCAAAATAACAGCTTTCTTAAATGCACAAACATAAATCGATCTTCTTAAGTAAATCAATGACTTATATTCAATGAAATAAAGAATTATCAATATCGCTAAATCACTTACATTAATGTCTCTTAATATCTTGTTACACTAACTGTTATGTTACTTGGCTACACACAGCCCTTTGAAGTCCTTTATATTTTCCAATCCTTGTGTCACCTTTTCAGAACACAAACTTAAGTGTCCTGACTTACGGACGTCTTCATGAAAAAAAAAACGGATGAACTTGTGTGAGTCCTTTAACACTGAACAGTGGCTTATCTGTGAGTCCGTCTTCGACGAGCCGTCTTGCAGAGCAGGTCAGGAAACGATCACGCAGACTCGAGTTCCGACTATCACTCCCTCCAGGGAAATACACGACGCCGCTGTTCTGGTTACTGATGGATTTATTCTTCTACTAAATTCTCCACCGTCATCAATCCACCGTCCGAACTGTTTAAATCACATTTCAACACATGCACAAAAAAGTTGGCGTTCCGTTGCCACAGAAACCTTGCACGTAAATATGCGCGACAAATAATGAACATAATGAACATACCTGCTGGCTGCACACAACTGAGAGGGAAATGGGTCCACTTAGAAACAAGAATACTTGTAAATAAACACGTTCGTTAATTTAACTTATCTTTCAGAGTACTAAACTTTACCGCCGCTACTTTACCGCGATGTCTGGAACTTGTCACCACTAGCGTCCCAACACAACATAGAATGTAACAGATAGTTCCTATCACATAAATACAAGCAAAATCAATATTCAAAATACAAGTTGTACAAATAATAATGATATTATGTAAAACCTATTAATAATGACATGAATAACATTTATGGCAGTTAAAGTCGTCACTGGAATACTAGCTGCTGCCGATCTATGTTTTATGTTTCTATGTTCATCTGGTTGTTGTCTAGTGTTGCACACCTGTTTCCCATTATGGTATTATGTCCTTCCCCTATTTTAACCTGTTTGCTCCCACTGTGTGTTGTGCATGTTTGTTACTTTTACGAGGTCGTTTGTGAGCGGGTTTGCTCCTCCCTGTGTTGGAGATTTTGCTTGTTTCTTTACTATACAGTAAAGTAGATTTTCATTTCATTCTGTTTCCTGCGCTTGACTCTGGCCTACCGCATTCCACAGACATTCATGACACTGTTTTACCCATTTCATAATCTACAGTGGGGAAAAAAAGTATTTAGTCAGCCACCAATTGTGCAAGTTCTCCCACTTAAAAAGATGAGAGAGGCCTGTAATTTTCATCATAGGTACACGTTAACAATGACAGACAAAATGAGAAAGAAAAATCCAGAAAATCACATTGTAGGATTTTTTATGAATTTATTTGCAAATTATGGTGGAAAATAAGTATTTGGTCAATAACAAAAGTTTCTCAATACTGTTATATACCCTTTGTTGGCAATGACACAGGTCAAAACGTTTTCCTGTAAGTCTTCACAAGGTTTTCCAAGCACAATGTTGCTGGTATTTTTTGGCCCATTCCTCCATGCAGATCTCCTCTAGAGCAGTTATGTTTTGGGGGTTGTCGCTGGGCAAACGGACTTTCAACTCCCTCCAAAGATTTTCTATGGGGTTGAGATCTGGATACTGGCTAGGCCACTCCAGGACCTTGAAATGCTTCTCGAAGCCACCCTTCGTTGCCCGGGCGGTGTGATTGGGATCATTGTCATGCTGAAAGACCCAGCCACGTTTCACCTTTCAATGCCCTTGCTGATGGAAGGAGATTTTCACCAAAATCTCACAATACCTGTGCCCCATTCATTCTTTCCTTTAAATGGATCGGTCGTCCTGGTCCCTTTGCAGAAAAACAGCCCCAAAGCATGATGTTTCCCACCCCCATGCTTCACAGTAGGTATGGTGTTCTTTGGATGCAACTCAGCATTCTTTGTCCTCCAAACACGATTAGTTGAGTTTTACCAAAAGTTCTATTTTGGTTTCAGTCCTGGACCATATGACATTCTACCAATCCTCTTCTGGATCATCCAAATGCACTCTGGCAAACTTCAGACGGGCCTGGACATGTACTGGCTTAACAGGGGACACCGTCTGGCACTGCAGGATTTGAGTCCTGGCGGCGTAAGTGTGTTACTGATGGTAGGCTTTATTACTTTGGTCCCAGCTCTCTGCAGGTCATTCACTAGGTCCCCCTGTGGTTCTGGGATTTTTGCTCACCGTTCTTGTGATCATTTCGACCCCACGGGGTGTAGATCTTGCGTGGAGCCTCAGATCGAGGGGAGATTATCAGTGGTCTTGTATGTCTTCCATTTCCTAACAATTGCTCCCACAGTTGATTTCTTCAAACCAAGCTGCTTACCTATTGCAGATTCAGTCTTCCCAGCCTGTCAGGTCTACAATTGTGTTTCTGGTGACCTTTGACAGCTCTTTGGTCTTGGCCATATGGAGTTTGGAGTGTGACTGTTTGAGGTTGTGGACAGGTGTCTTTTATACTGATAACAAGTTCAAACAGGTGCCATTAATACAGGTAACGAGTGGAAGACAGAGGAGCCTCTTAAAGAAGAAGTTACAGGTCTGTGAGAGCTAAAATCTTGCTTGTTTGTAGGTGACCAAATACTTATTTTCCACCATAATTTGCCAAATAAATTCATTAAAAAATCCTACAATGTAATTTTCTGGAATTTTTTTTCTCAATTTGTCTGTCATAGTTGACGGTACCTATGATGAAAATTACAGGCCTCTCATCTTTTTAAGTGGAGAACTGCACAATTGGTGGCTGACTAAATACTTTTTTCCCCCCACTGTATATACTGT